>NC_030426.2:1587500-1695000 GCF_001660625.3 Ictalurus punctatus | reverse complement strand
TAACTTTCCTGCGAACAGTTCTATGGGCTGCCATAGACTCAAGTGCGGAAGAAGAAGAAGAAGAAGAAGAAGAATAGGAAAACTAACGAAAACACTAGGGGCTTCTCCCCTTCGGGGCTTGACCCCTACTAATATGAAAACTAACGGATACAATAGGTGCCTATGCACCTTAGATGGCTGGTCCCTAATAATAAGACTAACAGATACAATAGGTGCCAGCGCACCTTTGGTGCTTGGCCCCTAATTATTATTATTATCATTATGTTTGGAGAAATGAAAACATGGCATTGCAGCATAAGAATCTTATCCCATCTGTGAAACATGGTTGTGGTAGTATCATGGTTTTGGCCTGTTTTGCTAAATCTGGCCAAGAAAAGTTGTGAATTCTTAATGATTTCTGAAGTATACCAGCAAAAATGTCAGGACATCAGTTCATGAACTGAATCAAGAGAAAGTGGGTCATGCAGCAAGACAACAACTCTAAGCACACATCATTCTACCAAAGAACGGTTAATGAAGAAAAAAGTTATTTTTTCTGGAATTGCCACGTCAAAGTTCTGACCTTAATCTAATAGAAATGTTGTGGAAGACCCAAAGCAAGCAGTTCCTTGAGGAAATCCACCAAAATCCTAGAGCTGAAGCTGTTCTGTACTGAGGAATGAGCTAAAATTCCTCCAAGCCAATGTGCAAGAATGATCAAAATTTACCGGAATATTTTCCTCAATAAATAAATGACCAGGTATAATATTTGTCTCATTTGATTAACTGGGTTCTCGTTGTCTAATTTTAGGATTAGTGTGAAAATCAAATGATGTTTTATGTAATATTTAAGCAGAAATCTAGAAAATTCTAAAGGGTTCGCAAATTTTCATATACACACACAATATATTGCATGTGTTGTTCAATTTAATATATTTATTCTTACTAATTTTCCATAAACGGTGCCAATAATTCTGATGTTATATCTAAAAATTGATCACTATTGACGGTTAACAACTTTTAAATAAGAAATAAATGGTCATTTAATAAATGATATAAACATTTGTTTATTTCATCTCATAATATTAATAGAGTACATCTTCACAGCATGACATTATATATTAGTTTAATTATCTTCCTCTTGGCTGTCTACCTTTGTGCTGGATTTGCAATTAACAAATATAAAATACCTCTTTAGATACTTGCAGAACTTTTGATCTCGCACTCCATATATGATTGGCCCTAGAAAACGTGGCAAGATGTAGACAATGAGATAGTTGGCATAGCGGATCTCCAGGATATGTCCAGGGAAGATAATATTTAGGATGACCTCAACACTGGGAGAAATATAGGAAAGCATACACATGAGAAGTTGAGCTCCATGAAGCAAAATAGTTTTTCTTGCCTTCTGGGCTGATGTTTTCACAGTAGAGATGGCCCGGGCTGCAAACATAACCTTCAGATATGTATAGACTAGTGTGAGGAAGACTAAAGAGAAGTAGATTGCATCAAATGCTTGCCTCTTGTACAGAAGCACTGGGTCTTTAAAGATATTTTGGCGCAGACAAAACACAGAACTATGGAAGAAGCTGATGGGTTCCATAGCCAGAGTTATAAATAGGTCAGTGATGTCAGGTACTACGCAGATGAACCAGATAAAGCCGATGAGGAGATAAGTTCGCTGTACAGTGCAGATCTGGGTATGATGTAGAGGTTCACAAATGGCAATGTAGCGCTCAATAGCCATCCCAGCCAGGCTTAAGGGTGTGTTGCGTGTGGTAAAGACAGCCACAAGAATAAAGACACAGCAGACAGATACATTGATGGAATAGTAAATGTAACTCACTATGAACAGAGCCACTGTGACAGTCAACTGCACTGCATCATTTATGACCATGTGAATGAAGAGAATATAGCGTGGGTCCTCATAAAATATCTGGTTGCTGAAGAAGTTAGCCACAACACTACCATTGATGTAGCTCAGGCTAAGCCACACTCCCACCAAAATGAAATTCTTTGCAAATGCATTGCTGAATGTGTCTCGTACCAGAGTTCCAGTTGAATTCATGCTCATATGTCCTACAATGGAAAAGCATTAAATTGCTTAAGGCAATCTTAATCTTAAAAACGATATGTCAATGAAATAGTGAGAATAGTGATTCCATATGCTGTACACTTTTTTCACAATGCTGCAGCTGAATGCCATGTGTCTTAGAGAGAATCAGTTTTTATGAAGATAATAATTTTTCATACAATATAGGAGATATTAGCAAATCAAATATTTGCAGCAAAACTGCTTAACACTGTGAAATTTGTTTAAATACATAGTTATCAGTTACAAATAAAGTATACATGTGATTTCATATCAAACAATCTGTAAGAATGTCAATACCATCACTGTGTGATAAGCCAATATTTTAGCCTGACATTTTGAATAATCCCTGCAGTATATCAATGTATTCAAAATTCAGCCATATTTTCATGGTACAGGGATTAATATTAACAATATATAGTTTTTTTATATAGTACAACAACCCATTACATGGTGAGAGTTGACACAAATTATTTATAAATTATTTTATTTATTTGTGTAAATATATACATTCACACCACAGTCTGCATGTGTGTGTCTGATAACTGTAACTGTATTGATTTCTCTGACTATGAAACATGGAAGATAAATTAAATCGTAGTCAGAAAAAAAGGACGGAATTTTGTATTCTGCATTAATTGCAAAATCAACAATAGTATATTACAGTTCCATAATGATTTGCTGAAATAATCTACGTACAAATGATACTGCAGGTATAGTGCTGCTGCAGTTAACCCCCTCAGAGTGGCAATACTTACCTGACACCTCTTTGGCTAGTAACTGTGTAGGTGAACAGTGACATTTATAGATGTCTTCCTCACACCTAATTAGTTTTAGTGACATCACCGACCACCGACCAAAAAAAAAAATCTATCACAGGAGCTGTTGTTTTGAAATACCAATGGGTTTGCCACATCGTTAAACAACCTGATCTTCCCATATGAAAATATAGTATACTGTACTTTCATCTTTCGGTTTACTACTATAAATAATATAAATGTACTAGTCCTTAAGTTTTCCTTGAACACACAGAGTGGTGCTTGAAAGTTTGTGAACCCTTAATAATTTTATATATATCTGCATAAATATGACCTTAAACAACATAAGATTTTCACACAAGTCCTAACATTAGACAAAAAGAACTTTCTTAAGCAAATGAGACAAAAATATTATACCTGGTCATTTATTTAATGAGGAAAATGATCCAATATTCCATATATGTAAGTGGCAAAAGTATGTGGCCCTTTGCTTTCAGTTTCTGGTGACCCCCCATACCATTAAACATTTCATTTAAACCAAAAAATCTATTTTGGTCTCGTCCATTCACAAAACATTCCAGTAGTCTTCTGGCTTGTCCACATGATTGTTAAACTGCATAAGGGCAGCAATGTTCTTTTTGGAGAGCAGTGACTTTCTCTGTGCAACCCTGTCATACACACCATTGTTGTTCAGTGTTTTCCTGATTTGGAACAGACTAATTTATTAAATTTGGTCCTCGGGCTGCAACAACCAATCAATAAAATCGATAATATTCAATAAATATAGCTGCAAGCAGCAATACTGGGGTCAAGCCAATCATCGGCACCATGAGCAGCCAAAGAAGCTTTGTGACATGTTTTTGGTTTGAGTCCAATGAACAGTGTATGAGGAGTTAGAAAAAGTAAACTTTCAATCATAAAAAAATGCTTATTTTAAAAGTAATTAAAATAGCTACTTCTTAGAATTTTGTCCAGTAGGTGGCGCTGTTCTGAAACTGTTCAGCTAGCATCTGGGCATGATGCATATCATGCAGGAAAGTGTTCAAGAGTTGTAAGCCAAAAAACAATTTTTGCTACCTCTTGAACAGTAGGGGCCAAATCATTGCAAGTAATCTCAGGGATTAATGCTGATGACACAGGTTTCGTCACAATCCCTCAAAGCGTTGCTGAGATACAGCCTCAAGTTCAATTTTACTCATTCTTCAAATTTGTTGAAGTGCTGTTTGAAAATGGTATGGTTTATCAAAATTCTGTGAATAACCTTTTGTCATGAGTGCATGTAGATGAGGCAGGCCAATTTTCATGGAAATTGGACAAACGATCTAGGAGGAGTTTGAAAAAGTAGCTTTTCAAAATAACGGACAGGAAATTTGCTCGATCATGACATAATTGGTATCATTGTTCTCTGACTGAAGCATGGAACCACGGTCTCATGACAGTAGTCAAAAGGAGTCAAATAGCATTATAATTTTTTATGTTGTCCTGAAACTTTGTGTCAATTCAGAGCATCATGGCAAAGACACATACCGAGTTTCGTAATGATATGTTAAGTCGTTCGTAAAATACAGCATTTTATAACTAAATTCAAAATAGCCAACATCCAAAATGGCCAACAAAGGAATCTTTCATATTGTTAGACTTGGTATGGCTCCCAGAATCTAATGAGAACAATTTGATGATTTTATGAAAAACTGTTCAGAAGTTATAAGCAAAAAAAATTTCATATCTTGTGACCATTAAATGATGCTATTCTGAAACGTGGCAGTTAAGCTCATGGCCTAATGCTGATGACACATACCAGGTTTTGTCACAATCACTCTAAGCGTTACAGAGATATACCCTCATGTCAATTGTGGCATACTCACCGTCAAATTCATTGAAGCGACATTCGAAAATGGTATGATTTATCAATATTCTGTGAATACCTTTTTGTCGTAAGTGTCTCTAGATGATGCACGCCAATTTTTGTGCAAATGGGAGAAAGTTTGAAAAAGTATATTTTTCAGAAAATTCAAAATGGCAGGGAAATTTTCATGACAGAAAATAACATCATAGAAATCGAATCGTCTTCAGCCAAGGAATCAGATGAAAAAAGACGTTTGTTTCTAGGACCCACGGTTCAAACGTTATTAACATAAAAGTGAGTGTAACTTTGGACAGTGTGTTACCGTGGCTTGTCGTGTCAGATGTTGCAACAGATGCATTTGTTTAATCTGTTCCAGACATGTTTTCTTCAGTGCATAAACGATAGTTTTACGTTTTTATCCTTATCTGTAAATATTAGAAATTCATGCCAGTATTTCCATTTTACGTAAAGGCTCGTCCTGACAGCAAGTGAGTTTCCATTAAACTTCACTGAAGGAGCGTGAGCCCACGCATGCGCATCAAATCAAACGCATAGAAGCACAATAGAAAAGACGCACAATAACTCTGACTAAAATATTAATTTTAATCAAATATGTTGTTTGAAAAAAAATTAATTGTTTTTATGAGAGCAGTAACTATAATGGGGCTATAACATGTAATTGTATATAAATGTAAGAAGTGATGTAAATTTAATGAATAAAGTAATATTACTGTGTTCAGATGAGTGAATGTGTGTGTTACTGCAGAGCATTCAACTTCTTACCATTTCTTACTTATTTTGTGCTTTTCTTTTTCTTTCTTCATTCTTAATATAGTAATTCAATTAGTAATTCTGCTTTAAAGCTTGTGGACAATCAGTTGCTTTTTGTTTTCAAAATATAATGTTAATATTTATTTTTAAATCCTTTGCACAATGTATAGCATAGCCCACATCAATACATTTAATACCTTTTTCATAGCCTTCAATTTGCACAATGCTTGAAGGACAGCATTGGGCAGAATGTGAAATAACGTTTTTTTTTTTTTTGTTGTTTTCTTTTAATACAGAAATAAAAATTGGCCTTTTAATCCAACTAATCAATTAATTGAAGAAATAACAGACAGATTAATTGATTATCAAAATAATCATTAGTTGCAGACCTATTTGGTTCACTTTGTCTACTTTTAGTACTTATATGAAAATCCAATATTTTAAAGTGCAACTATTATGTTTTTTTAAAGTGCCTAATTTTGTTTTAAAGGTCGCACACAATAGATTTACATGCATTCAAGGCAAAAGACACTTTAATCTGTTCATAATTTAAACTGCAACATTGCCTTTTTTTCCCTCAGTGTCAATAACGACTCGTTCAATGATCTCTTTTAATGGATTAATTCTAAACTCCTCCTTTCAGAGAGCCTACCCTGCTCTGATTGGTCAGATGTCCCAGTCTGTTGTGATTGGTCTACCACTTATCACTAAAATATGCAAGTTTCAGCTCCATCTGAAAAAATGTTTTACCTTACCAATTTGAAACTGAGTCCGACAGCGCTGCACTGTGCAATTCCTCTACATAAGCTGTAACAAGTGTACAACAAACTGATGTGTATATTTCTAATCCACTCTTTACTAATGACCAAAACTCAGAAAAAGAAACTTTAAAATATGTGTAATCTCAATTAATCAACAAAATTGTAGGTAATATTGGGCCCACAGCTGATTAGCAGAGGTATTTCAAGACAGTAATGTGAGTTAGCCTGTTCCTCTATTTTAAGGTTATAAGTAGTTTTACAATAACATGAGTTTGCCAGTTAGCAGAGGCTAACAGCTAACAGGCTAACATTGTGCACTGGCTATACACGTATACAACACAAAACGATGCATTTGGAAAACTAGGTAGAAAATACATACATAAATAATTAATCATACTTACAGGTTCTGATCCAGAGATGCATGATGGTCCAAATAAAGATGGTATGGCCCCATGTTTAATAAATAATCATTTTGCAAATTTCACATTGAGTTCAGCTAGATTGGAGAAGCAGTTGTCAGTGAAATGATGGGAACACAAATGAAGGTCGGATTTGAACTGGTTTGGTATTGTTTTAAAAGTAATCTTTAAACACCGACGCTATAAATCCTCATCCTTTGGTAGTAAATGCAAAGTGGTTTTGTTTTGGCAGTGCAAAAAACAGCATCTTCTAGACCTGGGGACAAATGGAACCTATCTCTTTCAGGGCAACTACAACTGTAGTGTTTGAGGGCGGGTCAAAGCTTTTCGCGAGCAGCCAATGACGACCAGATGCAGTTTTTTGTTACAAACCTATGTCGGTTAGTACAGGAAGTAGGTTTGGAATTACTAACGACTCGTTTCAGCTGTTCAGAATTGGTTATTTCTTTTGGGAGTTAATAACTCCATTTGTCACGCACTTTGATTTTTGAAACTTTGCAGACTTTTTTTTACATTCACAAACAGCTATATAACACACTATATGAAATGCAATATTTGAAAAACCCTATTAGGTGTGCTTTAATTCAAATTTATGCAGACACATAGAAAATTCTACTTAAACTTTCAAGCACCACTGTAGAAGAATTGTAAGTAAATGTATGTTTTAAGTTTACACCGAGGAATACTGGGCCTTATTCAGAGTTGCCATTTCAAACTTTCAAAAACAAGTGTAAATATCTATTCTCAAAAAAATTCTCAAAAGACAAGAGGCGGCTTACAGAAGGAACCCATTCCAATTATTCAAATTTTCTAAGTGTAGTTCATCACCAAGGTTGTCAGATTTTTTCCTTGAATATAGGTGCCTGAGAGGGAACGTTTCATGAGCATCTTGCACTTAGGCCTGAAAAAAAAAAAAAGCAGACTGCAGTAGCAGATGCTGTCAACAGCAATATGATATAACAAAAGCAAGAGACAAAGTTTAATATAGTTTAATACAATGATATATGAGAATGAGACAATGGCAAACACTGAATTAATCATCTAATAGGAGTCCACTATATTGGCAATATATTTTTAATGAATGGTCCTAGTTGCAGTTGTCACATTAATGACTATGATACTCATTAAATGTGTGTATATAAAATATAAAATATTGTAACACCACACACAGAACCTTGTGTTAACCAGGAAACAAACATATACACACACATATACATATGTGTGTGTGTGTGAGGCAAGTATTTTTTATGCTTTTTTCTGTGGCAGCACTTCAAGAAATTAAATTAATAAACGTAAAAATATACAAATGATACACAATCTCCAACAGATAATTGAGGCATCAGTAATAGATGTCTGCTTCATCTCTACGATCTTAGAAAAGGTTGTAGCAAAGCAGTTATGCTCGTACTTACATAGGAATAACATAATATGAAATATATCAGTCAGGATTTAGACCTCATCATAGCACAGAGACAGCATTAGTTAAAGTAGTAAATGACCTACTACTGGCCTCTGATCAGGGTTGTGTCTCGCTGCTTGTGTTACTCGACCTTAGTGCAGCTTTTGATACTATAGATCATACTATTCTCCTTGATAGATTAGAAAATGTTGTTGGCATTAAGTGAACAGTCCTCTCTTGGTTCAGGTCTTATCTGACCGATCGTTATCAATTCGTAGCTGTAAATGGAGACTTCTCCGCGCATACCGAGGTTACCTTTGGAGTTCCGCAGAGTTCCGTTTTAGGCCCACTGCTTTTTACTTTGTATATGCTACCTCTGGGTCGAATTATTCGTAAACATGGAATTAGCTTCCACTGTTATGCTGATGATACACAGTTGTATGTTTCAGCGAAGCCAGAGGACAGATAGCAGCTTAGTAAAGTTGAGGATTGTGTAAAGGACATTAGACGTTGGATGTTAACTAACTTCCTTTTACTTAATTCTGATAAAACAGAAATACTTGTATTAGGACCACGTGTAGCTAGAAATAAGCTTTCTGATCACATGGTTACTCTGGATGGACTTTCTGTTTCATCATGTACAGTACCTTGGAGTGAATATAGACTCCAGCCTATCATTACAAGGGCTGAATTACAAGGAAGTCAGAAAATTTTCATATTTATTTGTCCGACTCAAGTCTGCTGTCTGATAGTCTTGTTGCCATAATGCAATCGCAATGCGTCTTGTTTCAACAGGCAGATAGGTATGCTGAAACCATTAGCTCTTCTGCTAACCTTTTCGCAATATTAGCAGCATTTCCAGACATGCAAGTAACCTTGTTATATAACATTTATGTTATATAGTCATTAATGTCACGATGCCAAACAGACAGAGAGGGCAGAAAATTAAAGAAAAACTGAAGAAGGGCAGTGAAAGGTACAGCTTTCAATATTGGTGAAAAAAAGGTGAGCTAATATGAGACAGATAGTTGCAACAAAAGCATCATATTTTTACAAAGAGTTTGGCTTGCTGCAATAGTTGCTGTTAATGGTGTAATGGTGTTCTGTTCAGCCATACACCGTTTACCCTTGCCCCCCACAGCGCCACGCCCACTGTCATTTTGCTTTTTTATGTAAATAAAAACCATTTAGTTCAGTTGGAGAACATTCAACGGACGGTACAAACTGAAAGCATCTACTCCATTCAGCATGAGTTGCAGATTTGCAGCAGAATAAAAGATCGTGAATATCCATCCATCCATCTTCTATACAGCTTAATCCTTTTCAGGGTCAAGGGGAAACCTGGAGCCTACCCCAGGGAGCATCAGGCACAAGGCGGGGTACACCCTGGACAGGGTGTCAATCCATCACAGGGCACAATCACTCATACATTCACTACGGACTCGCCAATCAGCCTACCATGCATGTCTTTGGTCTGGGGGAGGAAACCGGAGTTGCCAGAGGAAATCCCCACAACACGGGGAGAACATGCAAACTCTGTACACACAGGCCACCGTGGATCACAAAAGTGTGTGTGTGTGTGTGTGTGTGTGTGTGTGTGTGTGTGTGTGTGTGTGTGTGTGTGACGTGCCCCTTGTTAACTAATATAGTAAATTTTGTCCTGTATTAACAAGATGGATTAACGCATGGATAGAGTCTTCCTTATGTGTACTGCAGACAGACACAGTACTGTGTTGGTGGGATTTGGGGTAGTCTTCCCCACTGGCATACTGTGCATAGAAAACATTTAGTATGTCAGGGAGCGAGGCATCACCATCACAGACAAGGGATATACCTATGTAGTCTGTGATGCCTTGCCACATGCACTTTGTGTCCTTGGTATTTTTAGTGACCATGGATTTTTCCTTCATGGTCTCTTTAATATTCCAGGAAAGATTGGCCCTTGCTGTGTGGAACACTGCATTGTTGTCAGACTTGAAAGCAGTCTTGTGTTTTCAGCAGAAAGTACAGTTCAGCAGTCATCCACGGTTTCTGGTTGCACATGTGGCAATGAACTTGAAGGAAGTTGCACTATGCACTTGCTAGTAGCCACTGATGCTCTGTTTTCCTCCATATATGTGGTGGTGTGGTATGTAACAGCCTCTATGAACATATTCCAGTCTGTTTATTCAAAGAAGTTCTGAAGTGCTGAGATGGCTCCCTCAGACCAGGTTCTCGCCTGTTTCAGAAAAGATTTGGCATGTTTCAGTAGTGGTCTGTATGCTGGGATTAGCATTACAGAGATGTGGTCTGAGCAGCTGAGGTGGGGGTAGGGCGCAGCCTTGTAAACACTGAATGTTCATGGTAACAAGGTCTAAAGTATACATGTGTCTTCTTCATATAGAACCAAGAGTAGCAGTGTGTAATGTAATTTTTTTTTTTTTTCTTTGAAGGTTTTAGTAACTTTTGAGAAGAGCAAATATTAAACCTGAAGTACTAAAGCTCACCTGAACTGATGATACAAACAGGGCCCAAATTTAACCCAATATTCATTAAGACATAAATCCATGTAGTAGATTCTTCAGCCATTATTTTTCAATTACTTGGGGCAATACTTGGATGCTGATTGCACATAAAACCAAAATAAATATTTGGCTGTGATACTTTACAGTCTGAAAAATTAAAACAAATTAACTGGTTAGATTATTGACTCATTTAAGATTAAATTAGAAGCATTAAATTAAACAGTGCATGAGAAGCATTAAATTGACCCCTAAGATAACTTGTAGTTGTATGTTTATTTAAAAGCCCTCAACACCCCTTGTATCAATGAATTTACTGATCATATTCTTCAGTAGTACAATAAGTAAAAAAAAAAAAAAAAAAAAAAAAAAAATGTGCATATTTTCCCCCAAAGCTTTATGCCAACTCCTCATGCACACCTGTAGGTTTAATTAACTAAGGCCAGTGGGAACCGCTGACATTTCACAATTTCCCCTGGAGCTCTCATTAGGAAGAGTGGGTAAAGGTCAACCCAGCCAAGAATACTGTTGAAAAACACACAATCTGTTCCTGGGACAAATTAACATTAGTCCACAGAGATAGTCAGAAAAGTTCAAGATTTAGAAAAGAGTTTATTTGAACCATTTAACTCCTATTAGGTTTGCTGTGGTCTCATAGTATATCAGCTTTTGATTGCATGTTGAGACGCAATCAAAAGCTATTGAAACCAAATTTTAATCTACATGGACTTTATTGACGTGATAAAAATTAAGGAAGGGAACAGGTACTGTCTAGTAGTTGTAGACAGATTCTCTAGATGGGTAGAGGCACACACAGTTGCTAAATGTTTAGCAAGGGAAGTAATTGCAAGATTTGGCATACCTAAAATGATTAGCTTTGACAATGGCAGCCATTTTGTAAACAGTCTAATTAGCTGCCTAACAAAACAATTGGGCATCAAACATAAGCTCTCCTGTATCACCCATAATCTGCAGAACTAGTAGAAAGAGCAAATGGAACAATTAAATCCAAATTGGCAAATACTTGTCAGGACACTGGGTTGAATTGGGTACCTGCGTCACCACTTGTCATGAGATGTTCAAGAAACTGTAGCACACATTTGACCCCACATGGATTACTTACTGGAAGATCAATGCCAATCCCCTACCCATGACCAGAGTATCTAGGCTCACAGCTAGTGTGTCTTTTGGCGGCTCCGCCCAGCCGCCACGCGCTCGCTGGCTGTCCAAAACACTAGCGGTGCTGAAGAGGAACTGTCTCTTCAGCACCCCAGTGGCAGTCACGGGAGGAGCGCTCTGTCCTTTTTGTGTGCCAGCCGACGGTCTGTCGCCACAGTATTAATTAGTCAGTCTTATGGATTCCATTAATGTATTCATAATATTCAGCCTGCATTTTTACGATGTTATTATATTATAGTTATAATGGCTTATTGGTAATGCAGATTTATTTCTAGGTCCAATAAGCAAATTATTTTATTTTGTTGTTGACAGGTGTGTTGTGCTGCCTTATAAATACTTATTGTGAGTTATAATACAATTACTAACCTTTATAAATGCATCATTGATGGCTTTAAGTAAAGTGAAGGCATAGGATACAGTTTCCATAATGCAAATGTTAAAAAATCATGAAGATGTGCTTATTATGCATTATAAATTCCTTAATTAGTCAGTATTATGGTTCCATAAATGTGTTTATTATAGTTAAAGTACAAGAAATCATGAAGATGTGCTTATTACACAAATAGAACATGTCCAGATGGCACAAACCACCAACAAAATAAACAATAAATATATCCAAATGGAACTAAATGAAATAACAAATTGGAAAATCATGAAACTCTTAGCTACAAAATGTGCAATTTCACAAATAAAAAGTTTGAAACTTACTAATCTCATTTAACCTTTACTGAAATCAACACCAGAGTTTTGTCAGCACTGTCACATATGTAATATAGGCATGTGGAAGGTGCTGTTTCCTCCTCCAATGACATGGATGTTGTATTGGATTTTAGGAGGCAAAAATAACTATTTACAACAAATATGAAAGTGCAAAATATAAACTAGTATATGAAAAGCATGAACAAAAGTGCCAAAAAACGGAATTAAAAAAAAATTAAGAGTTAGAGTCTAGTGCGCATCATTGAGCTTGGCTGTCCATGACATAATCCCAACTCAGTGAAACAAAGATGGCCAAATATAGTACACAAGAACACATCACAAGACCTGCATTTGTAAATAGTCTTGCTGTACTTTTTCCTTTGAAGGCAGTAAACAGTGTTTTCTCCCAGTTGAGGTTTTGACTCTCTTGGCAGAGGTTGAGGTGTTCACAATTGTCACAGGATAGCATGGCCTCTTCTCTGCCACCTTTGACACGTCACAGACAGCTGCAGCCTCCACTGGCTCACTGAACTTTTGGTTTCATAACTCCAAAAATCCACAATTCTAGACCTTGTGACTACCATTCCTTCATAAATGGCCAAGTTCTGGTGAGGCTGGTAGTATACCCTGCATGTCAGTAAGAGCTGCTTCCTGCTGGGCTTCACATAAATGAACAAATCACAGCCAGTGTTGCCTTTTAGCCGGTCATTCTGCATTCATCTTTGATGTTGCTTTTGAACTTGCTTATAAATAATTATAAATGGGGCTATAATTCATTAGAAGCATGGGCATCATAGAAAGTGATACCGAAACTTGTTCTGGCCCAGTGTAGGGCCATGTATGGGCTTTTAAACTATTTGGGCTAGTTATGGCCTATGTATGGCCCTTGTTTGTAAACCAAGTCTAGGCTGTCCATGGGCTGTCATTCTTTGCAGTATGTGGGCAGAGAGAGAACTGGTTCTACAGACCGGAGCTGAGCCAGAAAAAATTGCTATGTGGGCATATGCACCACAACAAACTTTGAAACAAAGTAAACTACTGTATTTAGGAGTAATTGGGGCTCGGCAACATATTGATAAACTGAGTTATGAATTTGAGTTATTTGCAAATGAAGTATGTGTAATGTTTAAAGAGACCTGTTGCACTTATATTCCAGATGAAGAGAATCTCACTGATGTAATTGCTCACATGAGACAGGTGCAAGGGATGCTGGTACAGGACCGTGCAGCCCCCTCAAAGCCATTAGGATGGTTTGAATCCTTGCTAGGGGGATCATCCTTTCTGGGCAATTGAGTCTGTGTTTGCAACCATGTACACTCATGTGAAAAAATAAGTAATAATAAGCTAAGTCAGCCCAAGGGCAGACTGTCTGATGCAAAAAGAAGTCTTCAAGAACCACAAAATGTCATCACAGGATCTGCTAGTAAGTCTTGTGACTGGTGGTGGTGTCAAAGTGCATGCATCTACATTAAGAAAGAGACTGCACAAATTTGACATGCATGAGAGGAAATAGCCTTTGTTATCTAAAAAGAATATTAAAGCACGACTACAGTTTCCCAATGAGCATATAGGCAAAGACCAGGCCTTTTGTAATAAGGTGCTCTGGACAGACGAATCAAAGATTGTGTTGTTTGGGCACAGTAATAGCAGACAAGTTTGGTGCTGACCAAAGACAGTGTTTCAGGAGAAGCACCTCATGTGAGGCACGGTTGTGGAAATGTTATGGTTTGGGGTTGCTTTGCTGCCTCAGGGACTGGACATTGTTGGTTATTTGATTGATACATCGATCCATAACAATGGATCGTTACGCCCCTAGATGGTAGGAATACTGCAGTGTGGTGGGTCCAGCTCAATGTGTTTCATTACTAGCCGCTCGAAGCACTTCATAATTGTAGGTGGGAGTGCAACCAGCTGGTAGTCATTCAGGCAGGATACAGGTGGTCATATTGAAGCACACACGGACAATTGCTTGGCTCAGGGAAGTGTTGAAAATGGCTGTGAGAACATCTGCAAGCTGATCAGCACATTCCCTGGCACCTGGTTACGTACGTTGTCAGGACCTCCAGCTTTCCATGGGTTAACTCTGGACAGAGTCTTCCATACATCTACTGCAGACAAATGTACAAAAGTACTTTGTTGGTGGGAGTTTTGGTGGTCTTCCCCACTGGCATATTGTTCTGTGGTTCAAACTGTGCATAGAAATCTTTTAGTGTGTCAGGGAGTGAAGCATAACCATCATAGACAAATGGTAGTCTGTGATGGCCTGAATGCCTTGCACATGCACTTTGAGTCCTTGGTATTTTTAGTGACCATGAATTCTTCCTGCATGATATTCCAGGATAGATTGGCCCTTGCTGTGCAGAGGGCTGCCTTGATGTCAGACTTGAAGGCAGTCTCATGTTTACAGCAGCGAGTGACTTCAGCAGTCATCCATTGTTTCTGGTTGCACATTGAAGGAAGTCATATCATCAATGCACTTGCTAGTAGCCAGTCACTGATGCTCTGTATTCCACAAGTATGTGGTGTTGTGGTATGTAACAGCCTCTCTGAACATATTCTAGTCTGTGTATTCAAAGCAGTTCTGAAGTGCTAAGATGGCTCCCTCAGAACACCTGTTTCAGAACAGGTTTGTCATGTTTAAGTAGTGGTCTATATGCTGGGATTAGCATAACAGAGATGTGGTCTGAGCAGCTGAGGTGGAGGTGTAAACACTGTCTGTTCATGGTAACAAGGTCTAAAGTATACATTTGTGTCTTCTTAATATAGAACCATGACTGGTCAGTATGTAATTTAATTCATCTGCCTGAATTTAATTAGTCACTGAAGCTTTTAGTAACTTTTGAGAAGAGCAAACATTAAACCTGAAGTACTAAAGCTCACCTGAACTGATGATACAAACAGGGCCCAAATGTAACCCAATATTCACTAAGACATGAATCCATGCAATAGAATCTTCACTCATTTTTATTCAGATGCTCTAACTCTATTGTGATACCTTATAGTATGAGAAAGAAAAACATCATAACCAGTTAGATTTGGTCTCTATTTTATTTTCTTGATTCATGTTAGATGAAATCAGAGCATCAGAATCATTAAATTGACCCTAAGATAACCTGTTATATAGTTGTGTATGTTGATTTTTTAAAAAGCCCATCAACACCCCTTGTATCAATTGTATTACTGACCATATTCTTCAGTAGTGTAAAAAAGATAGAAAGAAAACAAAGCATGTGCATTTTCCCCCAAAGCTTTGAACTAACTCCTAATGCACACCTGTAGGGTTAATTAACTAAAACCAGTGGGAACATCTGACAACTCCCCTGGAGCTTAGGAAGAATGGGCAAAGGTCAACCCAACCAAGAACACTTTTGAAAAACAAATTAAAATTAGTCCACAGAGATAGTCAGAAAAGATCAAGATGTAGAAAACAGCTTCTTTGATCCATTCAATGCCCATTAGGTTTGCTGTGATCTCATGGTACATCAGCTTTTTGATTTTGACTGCAACTGAGGCACTTGTGTTGATCAAATGCAAGTTTAGCACAGGAGAAAATTATAATGAGGGTGAATTTTATTTTATTTACTTATGCATTTTTACAAAACTCAGAGCAGCTTGTTTTATGAAATCAAGAGTGGCTCAATTACTAAATTAGTAAGAGTGGAACAATATTGGAGAGGAACAAATACCTTACATGCATAGCTCAAATTCTTTAATAAACCTAAAAATATATATATATATATATATATATATATATATATATATATATATATATATATTTCATATTACTGAGATTATGTTCAGGTTGTTTTGAACTGAGGGTAACAAGGCAGAATAAAAGTGTCATGATTAAGCAAAAAGCTGATCTTACATCATATGACCTTATTATCCATTCACACATATGCATCCATGTCGAATTAAGAGGATACCCAAGCATTTCAATCTGTTTTTTTTTTTTACACTATATGTCCAAAAGTATGTAGACATCAGACCATCACACCCATACGTGCTTGTTGAACATCCCTTCCCAAATTTAGTCACCCTTTATTGCTATAATGCCATCTATGGAAATGGGGCTGTGGTTGAGCGTTGGTTTGTGAATGGAGGGCGGAGCCAGAGAAAACAGAATCACACACCTGTGTGAAATTTCCTAATGAATGATCTGGGTTTCATTGAATGGCAGAAAGGACAAGGAGGAGAGAGAGACAAGAGCCTCTGGAGAGAGAGACAACCAGAACAGAGACGAGTGTGTGCACGCATGTGTGTTTTTATGAGAGACTTCATTGAAACCAAAGGTAAAAAGAAAGAGGATAAAGAGCCTTTGAGTTGTCCTCAGCTCCTGCCTCTTCATTCCTGACCCAACCCAGGAGAAGTGCAACACTGGTGCCAAAGCCTGGGGAGTAACGAAGCTCCACTGCCATGGAATCCTTGCCGTTAGCCAAAATAATTAATTCCCTCACCAGCCTCCACCAGACTCAACATCAGACCCTCCTCGAGCTGCATAAGGAGCAGTAGCAGCACTTCCCAGCCCGGCTCCAAACCCAGATGGAGGGCTGGCAGGTGCTCTGAAGCCTGGTCAAGCCAGCTGGTACTCCAGCAGCAGCCCCAGCAGCCGCTGCAGCCATGCCCAAATAACGCTTTAGAAGATGGGACTACAGGATGGCCCGAAAACAATCATTGAACTTTTTGAAGCATCAGGCTGGCCCTACTCACAGTGGACAGTCTGTTTGCTGCCACTATTGTCAGCCACCCGTTTGTATTTGCCCAGCAGCTCCATGTCACCTGTTGAAGTTGGATGCTGGAAGAGGAGTGCAACACCAAATAAGTAGTCAACCTCATGGTGCTGGAGAGGTTTGTCACCAACTACTGGAGGTTATGGCAGAATGGGTCCAGTGCCACCATTGATAGATCAGGTGTTCCAGCTGGCAGAGCAGCACTTGACAGCATATCTGGGGCAGATGAGCCCCTCCCTTCTCTCTAGCTCTCGTTTTTCCCCTCTTTCTAACCCAGCCTCTCTGCACTATGGAAACAGGGGCCATATGTCTTGAAACCAGTCCCCTGAAACCATGCTTTCCCTACCCCTCCCTCTCCTCTTGCGTCTGTCTCTTTTTCCCCTTTTGTGGGTGACACTAGGGCCACAGCAGTGAGAGTAAGGCCTGGGCCGGTGTGCAGGTGTTGCAGGAAGCCTGGACATTTCTAGGACATATTGTGTGACCCACTTTGCAAGGGGGGAAATTAACAGGTATATTGAACAACATTGATTTTCACCTTATTTGCAACCGATGGTTGACAATTTCATTGCTAACTGTGATATCTGCAGAAAATGCAATGTGCATAAGAAATTGTAGCCCCAAATAGGACATATATCTAGTCTCTTAGGCCCATTTGAACACATCTACATGGACTTTATTGACATGACAAAAAGGAAGGAAGGGATAAGGTATTGTTTAGTAGTGGTAGACAGATTCTCTAGATAGGTAGAGGCACAGACAGTTGCTAAATGTTTAGCAAGGGAAGTAATTCTAAGATTTGGCATACATAAAATGATTAGCTTGGACAATGGCAGCCATTTTGTAAACAGCATAATCAGCTGCCTAATAAAAACAATTGGGCATCAAACATAAGCTCTCCTCTATCACCCATAATCTGTGGGACTAATAGAAAGAGGAAATGGAACAATTAAATCCAAATTGTCAAAAACTTGTCAGGACATTGGGTTGAATTGGGTAGCATGCGTCACCCCTTGTCCTGATGAGCAAGAGATGTTCAAGAAACTGTACCACACATTTGACCCCACATGAAATACTTACTGGAAGACCAATGCCAATCCCCGATGCATGACCAGAATATCTAGGCCCACATCTAGAACAAGTGGAGAATGACTTGTCAAACTACTTGAAAGGACATCATACATCATTCCCTTTATCGCCACGTGAAGGAGGCCAACCGACCTCACAATGAACCTGTGACGCCTGAGAAAAGGCCCAAGCCAGATGACTGGGTCTATGTGAATGTGCACAATAGAAAGTGGGCTGAGCCAAGGGTCCAAGGACCATACAAGGTAATCCTTGAAATGGCTACAGCAGTTAAGGTAGACGGACAGAACCTGTGGATCAGCCTCAGACACTGCAGCCAAAAAGACTGGTATGTTTCTGAATGAGGTAATTGAGCACCTAAAATCACAGAGAATAAAGGGGAGTGTGAAGCGCTAGTAACCTTTCCTCTGACCTCCAACAAGCCTCTCTACATGGTGTAAAATCACAAGGGGTAGAAGAAGACGAATGAAAGGTATGTTGCATTTATTAAGAGACTATTTGACATCAAGTGATTGATTTTGCATACTGTTGGAACATTTGGACCATTGAAGAAGGTATTTTAATGACAAGGGACAAGAATTTTTCCAAGAACAGCACCACACCCATTTGCACCACAACAAAACGTGAAACAAAGTAAACTTTATATGAAGTGTAATTTGAATAATTACACATTACATATTGACATCACTAAGGCACACAATAATTATATTTGTTATCTTCTGGGTACCAGTACTTTTTGTTTGTGCAGAAATTATGCGTATTGTAATTTGCCTTAACAATGGGGTAGATTGTTGCATGTTAATATACTTGCAGCAGCCTGTACTCATAATTCAGGGTAAACCATCGGGGACATTAAAAAGGAAATGGGAATTGCTCATTAGCTTCAAAAAGATACTGGATGAATTTAGGAGAACAAACACCAGGAACAAGCTGTTAGCAGGGTGTTACATATTGTGACGTAACAGAGATAAGGTAGGATGCAATCGCAGTAGAACAGGTTTATTTAAGAGAGAGACAGGCAGACAAATCCAAAACATGATCCACAAACGTAATCCAGTAACATGCAAAGTTCAGGCGATCGGCAAACAGGCATAAAGGGGCGAGGCAGGAATCAAGGTCGTGGTCACGGAAATACAGGGTCGAGGAACAAAACAAGAAACATGAACAATAGCGCGGGACTGGTAGCGGATAAATCAGCGTGAACAAAACTAACGAACACAAACATGAACCTAAACATGAACCTAAACATGAACCATGAAACATGACATAAACTAAGACCATGGTTATCTATCGTGAGGACTCTAAACTAAGTGACTAACTCATTCAATATTCCGGGCCGTGTGCTGGGAGGCGCGCAGTATATGTACAAACATAATCAGCCTCGTAATGGCTGATGGCTGAAGGCGATTCAGACACACATGAGTGTCAGTAGACTTGGGTGTGACATCAGGAACTTGTGACTTGACTTGGAATTGGATTTCAGAGACTTGAGACTTGACTTGGACTTGGATCTCAGGGACTTGAGACTTGACTTGGATTTCAGAGACTTGAGACTTGACTTGGACCTCAGGGACTTGAGACTTAACTTGGACTTGGACCTCAGGGACTTGAGACTTGACTTGGATTTCAGAAACTTGAGACTTGACTTGGACTTCAGTGACTGGAAACTTGACTTGGACCTCAGGGACTTGCTTGTCCGTGTTCACATCAACTTGGTGGCTCATCCGCTCATAATGCATGTGGAATCAGCACTGTTCGCCACATTAACTCCCTTCAACAGCTCAACCAAGTTGTAGCTCTGCCCTGGTTCTCCAAACTCCCTCAGAAACAAGTCCGAGAACTGCCTACTGTCCTCCAGTACCCGGGGTCTCATGGCTGCTACTCGCTGAGCCCACTTGCGAGCTGGGCCAAAAAATCGGGACATCATGAACTTAATCCATTGTTTCTCCCTTGGCTTCGGGTCAAACAGGCTGGAGAAGTAACTCTGACAGTCAATCATAAAATAGTAACCAAAAAATAACCAAAGAAGCCATCATACCGATCGGGAAGGTCCATGAAAGTCCATTGTGAAAACTGCATAGAATCCAAGGCGGGGATGATTGGCATGGACCTCCGGGTTCTGCGTTCTCTTCGTTCTCGTGCTGCATCCATGATGGGCGGAATATTCTGTCACGTATCATGACGTAACAGAGATAAGGTAGGATGCAATCGCAGTAGAACAGGTTTATTTAAGAGAGAGACAGGCAGACAAATCCAAAACGTGATCCACAAACGTAATCCAGTAACATGCAAAATTCAGGCGATCGGCAAACAGACATAAAAGGGCGAGGCAGGAATCAAGGTCGCGGTCACGGGAATACAGGCTCGAGGAACAAAACAAGAAACATGAACAGTAGTGCAGGACTGGTAGCGGAGAAACCAGCGTGAACAAATCTAACGAACCCAAACATGAACCCAAACATGAACCCAAACATGAACCTAAACATGAACCTAAACATGAACCTAAACATGACATAAACTAAGACTATGGTTATCTATCATGAGGACTCTAAACTAAGTGACTAACTCATTCAATATTCCGCGCCGTGTGCTGGGAGGCTCACGGTATATGTACAAACATAATCAGCCTCCTAATGGCTGACGGCTGAGGGCGATTCAGACACACATGAAACCATAGCCAATGACAGAACGGGGAGGAGACATAACAGAAACATAAACAAATGCACGTGTAGAAATGTCACGATTGTCCACAAGGGAAAAGCAGGTGCTCGCGCACCTGCTCGTGCACGCACGCTCACATGCTCCACAGCGCGCTGCTTAAAGGGGAACACGTGACACAGGGCTACTACTGAATTTAGGAGTAATTGGGGCTCTGCAACACATCGATAAACTGAGTTATGAATTTGAGTTATTTGCAAATTAAATAACTGAGGGGTTTCAAGCAACAAATTCAGAGTTACAAGCAGTGCGGCTTACTGAGCAGCAGAATAGGATGACCCTAGATATGATGTTAGCCAAAGAGAGGATGGTATGTGTGATGTTTTAAAAGACCTGTTGCACTTATATTCCAGATGAAGGGACTCTCATTGATGTAACTGCTCACATGAGACAGGTGCAAGGGATGCTGGTATAGGACCATGCCGCCCCCTGGAACCCACTAGGATGCTTTGAATCCTTGCTAGGGGGATGGTACCATGTTGCAATAATAATTATTGCTATCATCCTTTCTGTGCTCCTGATTCTGTGTTTGCTACCATGTACAGTATATATCCTATACCACTGCACCAGACTATTATGTACCATTTTTCTGTGCACAACAACTTCATCTGGAACATGTCTCTCTGAAGAAAGGAATGCACCTCTTATATAATCTGTTATATTCTGCACACTGCCACTATCCAAAACAGTTGTGTCTTGCCATGTTGAGAATTTATTGTTCTGTCAGTTCTTGAACATGCTCATTGATGGTATTGATTTTTGCTGTAAAGTGTGGTATAGCTCTATGTAACAGAAGTTTTTAAACAAGGAGGGGGCTGGAGTTGCCATGAGGAGAGACCCAGGGGTCGTCGGGGAGGCAGAGGCATAGCGCAGCTGCAGAATTTCTTCTCCGCTGTCCTCATTGTTTTTGTCTTCCGTGTTGGCGTCTATAACAAGAGAGAGCGACACGTTAGCGTGCATATGCTCGGAGCATGAACTCACACCGCTGGGGCTACCACTCCCTTTTATAGCAGCCTCTCTTCTGCTGGATGGTAGAGAGAAGCCGCTCCAATCATTGGCCACCAGCCGTGTGTGTTTCTACCACCCTGCAACCACGTGCGCTTTTGCTGTCCAAAACAACTGAGGTGCTGAAATGGTGCTGTCCCTTCAGCACATTGCCAGCAGTTGCACAAGGAGCATGCTTCTTGTTCTGTGTGTGTGGGCTGCCGGCCTGCTGTCACAGTGTCATAGATGCTTCCCCATAGAGCAAATAAAATCGTACAACAAATTCTAAGACCATCTCATCTGCATGGTTGACATTTTGAAAAGAGACCTGCATTTTGAGAAGCAAAAATATGGCAGACACCAAAAGGCATAAGTGCTTTATATAGCGTATTTGGAACCGTCCATTTAAGACAAGCAGGCTGTAGAATAGCAGACATGCTCGCCATTCTGAGGCTTTACAAAACTTCACATCTGAAAGGGGTCTGGGCAGTCGTGTAATGAGGTGTGGTGGTTTTATGTTCCTTAATCTGTTTTCTATGACTCTCAATGTATGACTCTTCGAATGTAGTATTGCTGATCACTATTATTTAGAAGTCTGTAAGCTGTATAATGACACCAACACACCTCAACACACATCAAATACATTTGTTCGTTGACATTCATTGTAACCTCAGCTGTAGGGTACTCAGATTTGTCACCATGAACACATTGTATAGATAAGGTCTTCACATAATCAAGCACATTTTCAGGGACATAACCATGTTTAATCAGCAACATTGAACTTCTGGTGTCAATCAAAGCTTTCAAGGTATGTCCATTTACAGAAACTGTGCAACAGTGCATGAAGAGTTCAGTACTGTCTGCTTTGTCACCCCCCTTGGCACATAGCAGTAGCTCTACAGTTTAGGCTTATGCAACGGCCAATTAGCAGCTTTATGACCATGTTGTTGACAGTAAAAGCACATCAAACTTTTCATAGAAACATTTGAACAGAACCTTCTTTGTCCTGCTCAGTCTTTGAAGTATCTCTTATCAATGTTGATTGATGGTGTGGCCATTCCCCTCAGCATGCGTTAGTATACTGCATTGCTCATTAGGCCGCTGTCAGTCCAACTGCAGGCTCATGCTCCTTCACCCATGTACGCACATCATATGGCAGCACATGCAGCAACTGCTCTAGGATAATCAGCTCACCGATTTCCTCCTTGGAGCGCTGTTGTGGCCTTATCCAACGAGCATACAGCCTCTTCAACTGATAAGAATGGCTCAGATGGTGACGTGTGCACAACGCGAGGCTCAGCATCTTACCAGATCTCAGATAATAGTGATAATTTACCTGGTTATTACTCACATGCTCGCTAGTTTCAGTTCTTCTACTTCATTTACAATAGACAGACAATTTTGGACATATGGACTATCAGTGTTCCAACATAACTTTTCGAATATCCTTTTGATTTTGGTGATTTCCCTCCAGACCTACAGAGAACACCGCAGTCTAGCATTTCATTCACACTGGGCGGAAGTGCACGTCAGCAGCATAAAGACTGTAAACAAAGGCGGGGGAAGTGTAGAGTGCTGCATGCTAAGCTAACGCTAAACCCACATCGCCCAGCTCTTCCTCGCATCTTCCTCGCCAATGTGCAGTCTCTGACGAACAAACTGGACGAATTAAAGTTCTGGATCCTCACACAGAGATGGCTTATAGACTGTAATTTCTTCATGGAAACATGGCTATGCAACGATGTGCCAAACAGCGTGGCAGCTACATCATGTAAAAGCAAGGGCAGTGGAGTATGCATTTATGTAAACAAAACATGGTGCACGGACTCTCTCATTGTTAATACCCACTGCTCTGTTGATCTGGAGTTCCTGATTATTAAGTGCAGGCCATTCTACCAACTACGTGAGTTTACGTGCATCATTGCTGTAGCAGTCTATGCTCCGCCAGATACTAATGCAAAAGTGGCCATGAAAGAACTTTGGGCTACTATTAGCAAGCTACAAACCTTGCACCCGGATGGGGCCTTCATTGTCGCTGGGGACTTTAATCACTGCACCTTAAAATCTGTTCTCCCGAAATTTCATCAGAACATTGTCTTTTCCAAAAGAGGGCATAAAACATTGGACCATGTATACACCAGTGTGACTGATGCCTATAAAGTCACATTTCTCCCCCACCTAGGGCAGTCAGACCATCTTTCTTTGTTCCTGCTCCCCAAGTACACCCCGGTCATCAAACGTGTGAAACCCACAATGAGGACCATTAAGATCTGGCTGGAAGGTGCTGACTCCACTCTACAGCACCAGTTCCAACACATAGACTGTAACATGTTTGCTGCCCAGGCCACCACAAACACACAGATTAACATTGATACTTACACCAACTCTATTCTGGGGTACATCAACGAGTGTGTGGGCCGAGTACAACACACAAAAAAATAAAAATCTACCCCAATCACAAGCCCTGGATGAATAGAGAGGTTTGCCTCCTGCTCAATGCCAGAAATGTAGCCTTCAGGTCTGGAGATCAAGAGGCTTACAGCTCTGCCAGGACCAATCTGAGGAGGGGCCAGGCCAAACATACATTTAAACTGTGGATTGAAGAGCACTTCAACTCCTCAGATCCCCGGCGTTTGTGGCAAGGAATACAGACCCTGACAGACTTCAAAACACCCAGCACGGTGTTTCCCTCTGACTCTGCCTCCCTCCCTGATGAGCTCAACCACTTCTATGCATGCTTTGACAGAGACAACAAGGAGACCTTTTACAAACCCGGTCTATGTCACACAAAGAGAAACGAGACGAAACAAGAAACAGGACGAAACGAGGGAAAGCACAATTCAGGTTTGCCAAGATACACACCGGACAAGCACAGGTTGAGCCCCCAATTCTGTTACACCAGATAAGCACAGGATGAGCTCCCAATTCTGTTACACCAGATAAGCACAGGATGAGCCCCCAATTCTGTTACAACAGATAAGCCAAGGATGAGCCCCCAATTCTGTTACGCCAGATAAGCACAGGATGAGCCCCCAATTCTGTTACGAACCCGGTCTAGGTCAGGCCGCAACATACAAAGAAGAAAATAAATAAATAAAAGAAAATGGGTTGGCGAGACCAAGATTGTGTTTGTGTCAGTTTTTTATTCTCCCAAACGGAGCACCTTTTATACACACAGTGGTCTTAATCTTCAGAAGCCAGCCAGGCCAAAATAATAAACAAAAATTCCCTCTAACTTGACCAAAGAATACTAGCTAACCTAGAAGACAAGGAAACAAAAATACACTGTCTTCCCTCACTCCCTTGCTAACCCAAAACAGGAGAAAAGATGAAACAACAAAAATGGCGCCGACTTCCTACAAACCACTCCTAACCGTGCATTATTTACAAAGGTGACTATTAGTGTGTTACATAACAAAATACTAATATATATATATATATATATATATATATATATATATATATATATATATATATATATATATATGTGTGTGTATTTATATAAGGGTATCACGTGAATTGTAATGGGACAGAGTATAAACAAAGTCAAAACAGGCATAAGGTCATACACAGGCAAAATGCACTTGTCTCTACACACGACACAAATGGCAATGATCTGCCCTGGGATGAAGACTGACGGGGCTTAAGTACACTTCCGGAAGCGGGAACAAAACGTGATCGTCCAGTAGCAAGCCGGAACGTGACACATGCAGTAGGAGGGGTCTAAAGAAGAGGGAGGAGACAAAAGAAAACCCAGCCAACCACCGACACACAAATGGCACATAGAGCAAACAGAAATATATTGAATAACATAACACCCCCCCCCCCCCCCCCCCCCCCCCCTTGAGAATGAACGTCAGATTCACAACTGTCATTAAGATAACACCGAGATAGTGAGTCAGCGACAACATTTTCAGACCGTTTCTTATGCTGAATGGTTATGGTTTAAACCTTGGACAATCAAGAACCACCACATGAGCCGTTGGTTGCTGTTTGACATACGGTGTAAAAACACTATAGGGTTATGATCTGTAAAAACAGTAACAGGGTCAGATCTAGAACCAATATTTACTTCAAAGTGCTGGAGCGCAAGCAAAAGGGCAAGGGCCTCCTTCTCAATGGTGCTGTAGTTCAACCGATGACGGTTAAACTTGTGAGAAAAGAAGCTAACTGAGTGATCTATGCCCTGAGCATCTTCCTGAATCAAGACAGCACCGGCATCCATACCACTGGCATCTACTTCAAGTTTGAAGGGCTGCACAAAAGACGGAGCAGAAAGAACAGGTGCACTACACAACAACATCTTAACAGACTCAAAAGCAGACTCACAGCTAGAAGACCACACAAAAGGAATAGAGTTACAGAGGAGATTTGTGAGAGGCAACACAACATCTGAAAAATTCTTAGAAAATCTCCTATAGTACCCAGCCATCCCAAGAAAGCGATGAAGTTCTCTTTTTGTCTTAGGTGCAGGAAAAGTGGCAATGGACTTAACTTTAGCATCCAGTGGGCGAACTGTACCATGTCCAACTTGTTTACCGAGGTAGGTTACAGTAGCATGACCAAACTCACATTTTGTGAGATTAAGAGTAAGAGAGGCTGTCTGGAGACAAGCAAACACACAGGCTAACACCGAAATATGACTATCCCAGGTGTCTGTAAAAACAACCACATCATCGAGGTAAGCTTCACAGTTCTATATCTCCTAATACCTGTGCCATTAGCCGCTGAAATGTAACTGGAGCATTTTTCAGACGAAAAGCCATTACCATATACTGGAGGAACCTATCTGGTGTAGCGAAAGCAGAAACCTCAGATGCATGTGGGGTGAGTGGAACTTGCCAGTAACCCTTTGGAAGGTCCAGTTTTGTGACAAACTTTGCTTTTCCGATTCGGCCAACACAATCTTCCATTCTTGGGAGGGGAAACGAGTCTGCTTTAGTTAAAGCATTGACTTTTCTATAATCTGTGCAGAACCTATAGGTTTTGTCAGGCTTTGGAACTAGCAGGCAGGGCGAGCACCAGGGACTACAGCTAGCCACAGCAAGACCATTTTCAAGCAAGTAGTTTGTTTCTTCTATCATAATTGCACATTTTGTGGGATTAACCCTACAAGCATTTTGTTTAACTGGCGCATTATCACCAACATCAATGTCATAACTGAGGACAGTAGTACGAGAAGGGGTATCAGAATACAGTGATGGGTATTGCTGTAAAAGACTTATTAAATCACCCTGGGCTAGCTCTGACAAGTGCGCAAGTTTAGACTGGATATTTGCCAGCCATTCTGAGTTTGGCAACTGAGCACAGGTAAAACAAGCCCTACCTAAACTGAGACCATCCACCTCAGGAAAATACTCAGACAGCAGCACGCTCATAGAGGCAGCAGCTACTGATGTGACAACCAGAACTGAAGAGCCAACATCCATGGTAGCACGAGAGATATAAGGCTTTAACATATTCACATGGCACACACAAGACTTTCGTCAGAGGTTTTCACAACATAGTCTGCATCACTCAACTTAGACTCAATAACATAAGGACCTGAGAACCTAGCCTGGAGAGCAGAGCCAGGTAATGGCAGTAAAACCAAAACCTTGTCACCTGCTTGGAATGTATGAACGACAGCCTTTTTGTCAAAACGAGCCTTCATACAGGCCTGAGAGGATGTCAGAGAACTTTTGGCTAACTCAAAAGCAGTATGTAGGCGCTCACGAAAGGAACTAACATAATCAAGGACATTCCTAGTTGGGGTTTTCACCAGATTTGGAGACAGGAACTCTTCCTGTAAAACCTTTAAAAGGTCCTCGAACAAAGTTCCCAAAAACTAACTGAGCAGGACTGAAACCAAGTGACTCTTGTACAACATCACGGATAGCAAATAATAACAGGGGAATCCCTTCCTCCCAATCTTTTCCCTGATCTAAACAGTAGGTCCTAAGCATAGACTTCAACGTTTGGTGGAAGCGTTCTAATGCACCCTGGGACTCTGGGTGATAAGCACTTGAGACCTGATGATGCACGTTCAGTTGTGTCATAACCTTCCTGAACAGAGCAGACATAAAATTTGAACCCTGGTCTGACTGGATGTATTTTGGCAAACCAAAAGTGGTACAAAACTTAACAAGACCTCTGATGACAGTACGTGACTTTATGCTATGCAGGGGTATAGCTTCAGGGAACCTAGTAGCAGCACACATCAAAGTTAGTAGATACGAATTACCAGACTTGGTTCGAGGAAGGGGACCTACACAATCTATCAAAATTCTTTCAAAAGGTTCTCCCATAACAGGTATAGGTTGAAGTGGAGCAGGGGGAACGACCTGATTTGGTTTCCCTGCAACCTGACACACATGACAGGAGCGGCAATACCTGGCAACTTCTGACCTCATAGCAGGCCAAAAAAATTCTTTAACACACGGTCATATGTCTTTCTCACACCAAGATGACCAGCGAGATCATGATCATGGGCAATACTCAACACCTGGGTTCGGTATGGTTTTGGAAGCACAACCTGAAAAACTGACCTCCAATCATGCTCAGAGTTCGGGGGTACCCACTTACACATTAATACATCCCCATCAAAGAAATATGCTGTAGAACAATAAGGTAACTGTGCCTTATCTACAGCAGCAGAAATACAGTGAGAGAGCGAACTATCCGTTTTCTGGGCAGCCACAAGCTGTTCTCGCCCAACACCCCATTTACCACACTCGTCTTCCAATACTGAAGAAGTTTTTGATTCAGGAAGAACCTCAGGACTAGAACACAAATCTTGGTTTTCAAACAAGGGGTCATCACTACACATAAAAGAGTCTTAAATATCGACAGCGCCTTTCATTTTACGAGCTTGGGCACGTGTCACGACACAGGAACTGAAGACAGAGGGAAACTCATGTAAAAGCTCATCACTCTCCTGCAACACAGGAGCGTCTGTTACCACAGGTAAATGGAAAACCTTTCCACCGGCTAAATCATTACCCAAAATAAATGAAACTCCCTTAACTGGCAACTGAGGTCGAACTGCAACCTTAATGAAGCCAGACACAACCTCAGAACGAAGATAAACCATATGCAATGGGGCCTTCACTACACCAAGTTCAATACCCTGAACAAGAATATCTGCACCACAGCTAGAGTGTTCAGACAAAGGAAGAATGCCTTCCAGCATAAAGGACTGAGCTGCTCCGGTATCTCTCAGAATACACAGTGGTTTACGGTCCGAATCGGTATCAGAGAGTGAAACTACACCATCCAGAATAAAAAGTTCGAATACAGAATCAACTGAAGAAAGTGAATTCAAACTGTCACAGTGTTGTCGCTGTACATGCACTAAACCCACACTCTTAGGACGGTTTTGTGCTTTCCGTCGATTTTTGTGCATTAAAACGGGAAAGCAGCAATGAGGTGACCAGATTCGCGACAGTAAAATAATTCACGTGACTCACTAGCGCTTTTAGGTGCACTCACAGGAGTTTTGGATCTGAAGCTGCGATCAGAAATATCATGCTGCGGAGGGGAAAACACAGTTTTATGCATGAGAACAAACTCATCAGCCAAAACGGCAGCATTGGCGAGCGAAGAGACTTTTTGCTAATTCAAATAAACGGCAATTTTATCCAAAATACAAGTCTTAAATTCTTCAAGCAGGATCAATTCTTTTAACTGATCTAAACTAACGACTTTATTTGCAGCGCACCACTTATCAAATAACGCAGACTTTTCACGCGCGAACTCAACATATGTTTGGCTGGCAGTTTTGGCATGTTTTCGAAATTTCTGCCGATAAGCTTCGGGGACAAGTTCATATGCTCGTAACACAGCTGATTTAATTTTTTATAATCCAAACTTTGTTCCAACGTTAGAGCAGAACATACCTCTTGGGCTTTTCCCACAAACTTGCACTGTAGCAATAAAGACCAGATATTTCTAGGCCACTGCAGAGTGGCAGCAATGCGCTCAAACACAGGGAAATAGGTGTCCACCTCACTATCCCTAAACATAGGAACTAACGCAATGTGTTTACTAACATCAAAACCAGCAGGACATACAGACGAGGTGCCACGCTCTAGCACAGGCGATGACTGATGAACAGGTGCAGGAGATGCAAGTGAACCGGGAGCTGGCCTGTTTCACAGCGCGAACTCTAACTCCAGCTCCTTCAGCTTTATCTCCTTCTTAGTTTCCAGCTCCAGTGTTTGGAACTGCTGTAGCTGAGCTTGATACTGCTGACGACTCAATTCAAGGTCAAGTCTCTTTAGCTGCAGCGCGAGCCTGGGTTCCTCTAATGGAGAGTCTACTACCACGGGATCTATGCGTGTCGGTTCCTCGGGCTTGACTCCCGCCTCCGCTGCAGCCAGATCCTCGGAACCACTGACCGGAGATGCAACACCCGCCTCGGTAGGCTCAAGCATGACTCGCTGTTTCACCAGCTCCTCGTACAGCAGCCTTTTGATGTCTCGCTTAGTGGCGCTCCGTGCAACCGATATGCTGTAAAAGTCCGCAAGCAGCAACAGATCATCCTTACGGCATTGCTCAAACTGCTGTAACGTGAGAAAAATGGTAAACTGATCCAAGTTAAATTTAGTAGCCATCTCTGCTAACCTGAGCACACACACCCCCACTACAAAGACAAAACTGCCAGACAAACGTGCTGAAAGAGAAACGGGACGAAACAAGAAACAGGACGAACAAGACACACACACATATACATATACATACATACATTATATATATATATATATATATATATATATATATATATATATATATATATATATATATATATATATATATATATATATGCCAGGCTCACCATCTCACTCTCGAATGATTTTGAGACTGGCTGCCATCGCGACTAATTCCCTTTCGCCCTTTCACCTCCACTATTTCCATTTCCATATCTTCCTCCTCCTCAGAGTCATCCTAGTCTGCATCCTCCTTGGCAAACTTGCACTGAGATCGCAGACCCTTCCTAGTATGCCTCCCCATGCTCACTGTCTTGTGGCTGGCCATCCCACTCCTGACACCATTTGTGTTGGGGCGTGATGAAAGAACTCTCCCGAACAAGAAAACTGATGGCAATGCCACAATAGTACTTTTGTGCAAAGGTGTTTTATTGACAGTGTTCTTATTTCTTATTAAAAGAAATAGACAATATAGGGGAAATGGGGAAAATGGAGGAAACTATACAAAAATATATGAGAGAGGAATAGTTTGTATATATTGTAACCTTATTTTTGACAGGTCTAGGTCAAAGGTCAAGATCATAAAATTTAATGACCCTGACAGTTCAAAGGGGTCATGATTATAAAATATATTTATGTTGGCATATTTATGTTGGCATCATAAAAAATTGTTATGTTAAATCCAGTTCCCATGCATTCGAGACACACATACATGTTCTTTCCTTTCAAATAGAATGTGAAACCCTCCGAGGTAGGTCTAGGTCATAAAATATATTTATGTTTGCATGTAATCATAAAATATATTTATGTTGGCATATTTATGTTGGCATCATAAAAAATTGTTATGTTAAATCGTTTTCCATGCATTCCAGACACACACAGACACACGTTCTCATACATAGTATGGTCATGTGTATTCCAGACACCCACACACATTGCACACATGCATAGGTTCCAGTCTACAAAAGTCGAGAGTCAGGCCTAAGTCAAAGGTCAACCCCGTAAAACCCCGTTCCATTGTATTCGACACACACAGAGACGCAGAAAAACATGCACGCATACGACCCTGTCAATAAAAGTCAAGCACTTCAATAGTTTGAAAATCAGCAAAGGTTCGACAGAATTTCCAGAATCTATCATTCAAAACTTCCAGACACCATGGATTTCTCAGCAGGTAAGAAGATGTATTTTAAATAATTAAAATAGTTAATTATAAATTGAAATACAATGTTTATGTAATTATCCATTTGACAATGATATTGATATAAACCTAAAACTAATCTTTCTGAGTACAACAATCATCATGCTTATCTGGTCATTATTTAATCTGGTACGATACTTTATCTAAAATTTTAATATTCATTACACTTATATTACAGTACAAAACCGAGCTAAGCTCATCTGATTCTAGTGTATAGGTAATTAAAATTTATCTCTTAGATCTCTGTAGTGAGCTAAAAGGGAAATGTTAAGTTATTAAAAGTATGTTTTATTTGCTTTACTGTTTTTAGACAACAACGTAATTATTTCTGATAATGAATTTTCCAAGACATCTGATCAAGGCCTTTTGAATCTGAGCTCTACTCATAAGTCAACATTAAATTATGAATGTTTCATGCTGTAAAGTCTTTCATACGTATAATATATATATATATATATATATATATATATATATATATATATATATATATATATATATATATATATATATATATATATATTTGTTTGTATCAAGCGAATCCGTTTCTAGTAGTTAATTAAAATTTGTCTCTTAGATCTGTGTAGCAAGCTAAAAGGGGGACTCATAAGTTACAAATAGTATATTTTATTTGCTTTACTGTTTTTAGACAACAGCTTTGTGAATATTTCTGATGACGAGATTCCCGAAACAAAGGCTCAAGACATTTTGAATCTGAGCTCCATACATAAGTCATAACATAAAATCATGAATGTTTCATGCTGTAAAGTATAACTTTGTTTGTGTCAGAAGTTGAGGGTATCGTGACGATCAGTGCTTACAATGGAGATATTTCAGGTGAGTTGACGTATATTTTACCTTCTATTTACCCAGCACAAAAATAAAAAACAAACCAAAAAATAAAAATCAAACCTCTTCCACATGTTCACATGTTCTGTGACTTATAGATATGAGTGATGCAATAGAAGACCAAGAGGAATTCAACTCGGAAGTCGACATTCAACACGACCTCGATTTACAGGAGATCTACATAGCATGGCATGAATTCTTCCAAGCAAAGACTGCTTTATTGGAAAAGTTTGGACAGATTGATAATACAATTGAATCTGGTCAAGCTATGGATTTTGTCACTTTACTGTACAACACACTTGAAAATGTGAATAGATGGCTCACAGTGAACATAAAGTTGATTAGAAAATTGCATGATAGATATAATGCAGAAACGCCCGAAATGCAATTCGAATACAGAGACTAAAAAAATGAGAACTGAAAATTCTCCATTACCCAATGATTTCTATTATGATGGAAACCAAATTCTTCAAATGGTCCGTTACATCATGATCCATACACAACCCTGAACCCATGTTTAACTGAAGCGATCAACCGGCTGAATGAAAGTTTAATTCTGTCACAACAGGTTGTTAGTGAGAGACCTAATCAGAGTCCAAATTACGACATATCAAACACACCGGTGACGCCGTACGATATATTTTCTGAATTAAATCAATGTCTGCTAGAGTTACAAAATAACCTAAATGAACATTGTCATTCAGTACAATTAAAGCCTGATCTAATCGAAGCAGTCAATCAGTTGAATGAAAATTTAAGATCGTCAAACCAGAGCGATACTCAAAATTAAAACCCCAGCCAAAATTCCAGTCAAACTGTATCAAGTACGCCAGTGACGATGCACGACATATTTTTCTAATTAAATCAATGTCTGTTAGAGTTACAAAATAACCTAATCAAACAAAGACAATCTATGCAGATAAATCCTTGTTTAATAGATGCGGTGAATCAACTCAATGAAAATATGGCATTATGTCCCGATCAGAATATCGTCTCAACTCCAGAAAACGCTCAGGAACGTAGACCATTATCTTGTCATGATATGACGTACGAACTTAATCAAAGTCTTATGAGGATAAATGACAGTCTGGTTAACTTAATCGAAAACCCTGCCAATATTCCACAAAATTTGGAAAACGATAATGAGTACAACCGTCCAATGGAAAACATGCACTTGCCCAATATCCAAGATTCTCAAATGGAAAACATGCACTCGCCTGATATCCAAGATTCTCAAATGGAAAACATGCAGTCCCCCAATATCCAAGATTCTCAGATGGAAAACATGCAATCGCCTGATATCCAAGATTCTCATTTGGAAATCACGCAATCACCTAATATCCAAGATTCTCAAATGGAAAACATGCAATCTGAGTTGAGCAAGATGATGGGGGGGCTACATTCTAATATCCAAATTTCGCAAGATGGGGATATGTTAGATAATTAATTAATAATTAATCGTGAAAGATTCAACAACACTGAGATTAGGAGAAGAGTGAATTTTTCTTCGATCGTTAATGTCGACAGCTTTGCAGATTTTTATAATTTAGAGATTTTAAACAGTGTGATTGAAATCGCTGACAACTTAATTTCCGCTGAGGATGTCGTCACCGTTGAAATCAGAGGTGATACGATTGTTTCATCACGCGTTCAATTAGACAACGGTGTCATGGATTTACATTCTTTTCTGACCATGCTTGAAAATGCAATTCAGAGTAAACACGAAATTTTTACCGATAATACCCTTGAAATAGTCATCCAAATCGTCCGACCACCTCGGGGTAAAATCGTAATCTTACATTGTTCTGTCAGCACTCTTTCTTTCAAACTAGCAAGACTCCCCACGAAAAAAATATTTACTTGTTTTTGCATGACAACCACTATTATGGGGTTAAAAGTATCACCGGACTTTTAGGAACGAGTCATGTTTGTGATTTCTGCCACTCGGGGTTTGACGTTTTATGGAAACATAAATGCGATTATATCTGCAACGTTTGTCACAATCCCGATTGTTACAGACACCCTAAGAAAGTAACTAAATGTCCAGAGTGTCAGAGACTATGTGGATCACAATATTGTTTTGAGAGGCATAAAGCAAAGATTCAGTCGCGCAAAGGAAAATATTCTATGTGTGAAATGGGATTCTACTACGGTAAATGTAAACGTGTGATACGGGATAAACCTTCTAATCCTGAGAAACACGTGTGTACACATTCGAAATGCATACTCTGGGGCCAAAAACTCAATGAGGAACTCATGTAGCTAATTTCATATGCTGTATTGATTTTGAGGGAGACTTTGAGGGTTTTGTTAAACCATTTAGTAAAAGAAGGACTCATGCCCGAAATCATAGTGCAAGGCAGTAAAATTTTGTGTTTCACCAGTCCTACATTGATAGCCTATCGTTCTTACCCATGAAGTTGAGCAGCATCCCGAAAGCCATGGGTTTTTCAGAAAGCAAGAAAGGCTATTTCCCCCATTTCTGGAACACCCTAGAACATCAGGATTACGTAGGACCATATCCTGACCCTAAGTTTTACAGTGTAGATGGCATGATGCCTAAGGATAGAGAAGAATTCTTTAAGTGGTACAGAACGGTTTCTGACAAAGTCTTTGATTTCAAGAAAGAGATGGCCGAATACCGTGTGTACGACGTAGAAATTTTGAGAAAGGGCGGTTTAGCTTGCAGAGAAGAAATTCTGAAAAGTACAAAGATCTATCCTTTTAAATGCATGACTGCATCTGTGTGGATGAAAATCTTTAGAAAGCAATTCCTGCGTAAAGACACTTTAGCTATTCCGCCACTTGATAATTACATCACCATTCAGAAATCTTTCTCAACACCTTCTATATAATGGCTCGAATACGTTTCTAAAACGCAAAACCTACCCATTCGTCACGCGTTGAACGAAGGTGAAGTCAGGTTTGGTACCTATTACGTTGGTTACTTTGAGGATGGGGAAAACCGTAAGGTTTTTGAGTTTCTTGGATGTTTTTATCATGGCTGTGAAAAGTGTTTTCCCTCAATGACCATCAAAAATCGATGGAGAGAATTAAGAATTTGCAAGACACTCTCAATTTGCAAGTCACTCTGAAGTGGGAACACGAGAGGAATGAAATGAAGAAAAATGACAACCGCGTGCTAAACTTTCTAAAAGACTTTCCTGAGCGTTTAAACCCGCACGATGCTCTTTACGGTGCTCGAACAAATGCGTTACATTTGCATTATGTAGCTCAACCTGGTGAGAGAATCGATTATTTAAATTTTACCTCTCTTTACCCATTTGTAAATAAGACAAAGACATACCCGATCGATCACCCTATCATCATTTATCGTGACTTTAAACCTCTGAAATATTACTTCGGTATCGTCAGAGCAAAAGTATTACTGCCTAGGAGTCTGTGGGCACCTGTTCTCCCGTTTCGTGTAAAATGCAAACTCCTCTTTCATCTATGTAGAACGTGCGCTGAGCATCAGCTAAAACAGTGCGATCATACGGATGAGGAGAGATAGAGAACATGGGCTTATGTCGAAATTGAGAAAGCTGTTGAAAAAGGTTACAAAATTCTATAAGTGTTTGAAGTGTGGCACTTTCCTAAAAGGTCTGATAAGCTTTTTACGAGATATATTAAAATGTTCCTCAAGACCAAACAGGAAAGTTCAGGTTATCTGTCCTGGGTCATTGATGAATCCTCTAAACATGAGTACATTTGCAAATATAAGTAGAACAAAGGGAGCACGTTGGATCAGAAATGTATCACCGTTAATCCTGCCAAAAGATCCGTGGCTAAACTCGCACTAAATTCGTTGTGGGGTAAGATGTGTCAAAGACCAGACAGGTCAAACACGACCTTAATTCGCGATCCTGCTGAGTTTTTACAGTTCATGTTCTCCGATATTTATAATGTGAGACAGTTCTCTTTTTTTGAATGAGATGGTGACGATGGTGCAGTGGCGTTACACAGACGAGAGACTGATTAAACCGCTGAACGCTAATGTATTCATCGGCATTTTCACTACAGCATACGATAGACTTGAGCTGTACAATTTGATGGATTGATTGGATCGGCGTTGTTTGTACACAGACACCGACAACGTCATTTTTAAAAGTAAGGAAGGTGACTGGATGCCGCCCTTAAGCGATTACTTGTGTGCTCTTACCAGCGAACTAGATGATGGTGATCAAATCGTAGAATTCATAAGCGCAGGTCCTAAAACCTGTGGTTACAAAACTGTAAAAGGAAAAACAACCATGAAAGCTAAAGGCATTAATTTAAATTGTATCAATGCTGAAATTGTCAATTGGAAATCACTGACAGAACTGGTGGACGAGCGAGTGAAAAATCCGGATCAAACTCATAACCACGCATAACCAAATCATGAGAGATAAAAAGGGGTTTCATTTGAGACACAAATCACAGTTGAAAAGGTTCAGTCTTGTGTACGATAAGCGTGTTTTATTACCTGATTTTACAACTCTCCCTTACGGTTATTAAGACTATTCGTGTATATATGTGTATATAGTTTCTGTTGATGCATTTTGTAATGAAAATATGAACATGACTGCTTTTGACGCTAGGATGCAACTTCCCTTTTCATGTATCGTATGTGGACCGAGTAATAGCGGAAAATCTTATTTTATCAAAATGTTGTTGGAAAACTGTAAAGAGGCAATGTCGGTAGTTCCCGAAAACATTGTCTGGTGTTATACGTGTTGGAAACCTCTGTATGATGAAATGATGACCAGAATAAATATAAAATTTCTTCAAGGAATCCCTGATTCTTTGTGTGATGACGAACTATTTCTTCCCAATAAAAAAAACTTGCTGGTAATCTATGACTTGATGGAATCTGCCAGTAAAAATGATGAAGTAGAAAAGGCTTCACCTACCTTTGTTCAAAACTTTTTTTTCAAGGCAAGATTAGCAGAACAATCAACCTGAACACCAACCACATGGTTCTTTTTAAAAACCCTAGAGACAAATTACAGATCAGCATACTGGCTCATCAACTCTATCCGGGTAACAGCAAGTATTTTTTAGAATGCTTTCTCGATGCCGTCTATAGACCTTACGGGTATTTATTTGTTGACCTGAAAGCACAAACAGCAGAAGAACTTCGTCTCCAGTCAGGGTTGTTTCTGGGAGAGAAACCGGTTGTGTAAGTTCCGAAGAAGAAAAAAAACTTTAAAGTATCGACAACAAATGTCTGATCGATTGAAAAAAACCCTTCCACTGCTGAATTCATTACACCGGTCTCCACCCCGTAGGAGATATATTACATGATACGCCCACAGATCTCATCCTGAGCATATGTGAACTAGCTTTAAACATACTCAGGGGAAACATACCGCTGATGACAAAATAGTATCGGGTTTTAAAAAAACAAAAAAAATGGATCGAACAGTTTGTAGATAAAAGACTGTCCGTAGAATTAAATAGGAAAGTTATTAATCAATCCAGAGGATTTGTTCTGCCTTTGCTCAGTGTAGCCATTCCTTTTATAAGCAGCTTAATTGCATCCCACAACAATTAACATGGAGACGGCGGAGAAAATGTATTCAGTCCCTCAACATCAGCTCGATAAACTCAGAAACATCACCGCAGAGAAGGAAAGCTTAAGAAAGACTGTCGAAAACAACTTGGATGATGCAATATGAGATATTTTATCAAGGACTGATCTGAACAATTACGATAAGGTGAAACTCTACGTGTTGGTGCTGCACGTTGCCTCCTCGAAGGCTTTGTCCAAAGGGGTATCCTTACAGGATGTGTGCTGCTTCTGCAGGGTAGTCTACGCACTTTGACCATATAGTACAGTTATAGAAGGGATTTATTTATAATTGCACTATTCATTGTCATCCAGATGAGGATAGATTCCCTTTTGAGTCTGGTTCCTTTCCAGGTTGCTTCCTCATATAATCAACATCAACAGGGGCATGGCTGTCCGAAATGGCAGCCACGTAAACCTGATTGCAGAAGGAGCCAACCCCACTGAGAAACATCCTTGTAAGAACTCCAGGACTGTAGGTATTGCGCAGTTCACTGGGTCTAGCTGACATTCCTCACACCACAAGACAAAAAGATGCCACGTGAGCCCATATAACCCCTAGAAAAGTTGTCATCTCCACTGTAGAAAGCATACTTTTCTTGAGGTTCAACCTGAGCCCCAAGCTCCTCATGTGGGCGAGAACAATAACTTGATTTGGAAGTGCCAGTTCCCTGGGTCATGCTAGAATTAACCAGTCGTCCAGGTAGTTTAGTACACAGGTGCCCTGGAGTCACAAGAGAGCCAGAGCAGCATCCATGCACTTTGTGAAGATGCGAGGGGATAAAGCTAGCCTGAAGGGAAGAACCTGATATCGGTATGCACTGTCTCCAAATGCAAACCTCAGGAACTTCCTGTGACTGGGGAATATTCCTATGTGGAAATATGCATCTTTCAGATCTATCGTCACAAACCAATCCTCGAGCTGAATCTGTGTCACAATAAGTTTGATCGTCAGCATCTTGAACCTGTATGTCTGAAGAGTATGGTTCAGATGACACAGATCTAAAATTGGCCTCATACTCCCATCTTTTTTGCGGACCAGGAAATAACGGCTGTAAAAACCTAAGGGAGGGCCCTTAGGGAACGAGGTGCATGTTCTGTGGACCCTTTGTCCAAAAGGGATCTTACTTCTTGCACTAACGTTGGGCTCTGTTCTGTGCTGACTGCTGTGGTGAGCACACCTCTGAACTGGGGGGGTCAAGCTCTGAACTGGACCCGGTAATTATTTTCTGTGGTAGACAGAACCCATGGACACCCATTTGGCACTAGTTTCCATGCTGCCAGATGGTCTTTTAGTGATCTTTTAGCTTTTTCACATTTTGTTGGAGGAAAAGCATCAGATTTTCATTGCCCTGTGACAGCTCGCTGACCAGAGAAGACTGAAAACGTGGGATGGCCTTGACTAGGGCAGGCCCTACAGTAGCACTGGGGGATATCTGCTCTAGCAAATTCATGTCCCTTGATACGTCCCTCCGTGGCCCATCCGGACCGTTCCTTCTTTGTCTGCTTTGCTTTTATGATCATTCTTAGATCAGGCCTGTTAGCAGGCTGTGGCTGCCCAGTCCCCCTGGCTCTCCACGGGGGGAGGCGAGCCGCCACACTGGCCTTCTGTGCCTCCCTTGCACTAGCACGAAATCCACTCATGGATGCCGGGCAAACTCGACACAACGGGGAAGGAACTGCCTGAACGCTGCCGTTTGCTGTTTTGCCTCGCATTAACCGCGCCACCAAACAGGGCATAAGGTTTAACGGGGGCGTCCAGCAAGGAGACCTTATCTTTGTCCCCAATCCCTGAGAGGTTAAGCCATAGGTGCCTCGCCGCCACAACCAAGCTACCCATTGAACGGCCGATATCACGGGCCGTTTGCTTGGTCGAACAGAGAAACAAATCTGTGGTGTGGCGAGGCGCAGCTCTGCCACTGCCTCGGGCCCAATTCCCTCCCCAGTATCGAGCTCACTCAGCAGGTCTGCTTGGTAGGCCTGCAACACTGCCATTGTATGCAGTAACCCACAAACAAGACCTGCTGCCGCATAAGCTTTGCCCACCAACACAGAGGTGGCCTTACATGGCTTGGAAGGTAAAGTTGGCCCCCCTAAATTACCTGCCATTGATGGAGAGAGGTGGCTCGCAAGTGCCTCCTCCACCTTCTTCATTGCTAAATAGCCGTGCTGCTCACTCCCCATGACAGCTGAGCAATGAGTAATGACGTTGCCGGGTTATAAACACTGCTAGTGTATGGTTTTCCCCAGAAGCATGATATCTCATCATACAGTTCTGGAAAAAAAGGGAGATTTCTGTGGTGTGAGGGAGATTTATATTTATTTTAACTGGAGAGGAAGCGCTCATCCAGCCTGCTACGAGGCTCTGAAACCCGACTCCCTTAGGACGAGAAGAGAGCGAGTTGCGAGCCGAGCTGCCTAATCGTAAAACGTTCACAATGCTGACAGTCAGACCCGTTGAGGGCTGCTATGGCATGCTCCATCCCTAAACACTTCACACAGAAAGCGTGTCCGTCTCCTCCAGTGATGAAACGGGAGCAAGGCGTAACACACTTTCTGAATTTTCTCTCGCTCATTCTTTCTTTCTCTTGTCTTTTCTTTTAAAAAGGGATAGAAAAGTTTTGATTTTAAGATTTTAAGAAAATATACAAGAGAAATGAAGCGTCTTTTTGTTACACAAACAACGGACATACAGTCTCGCTGAAGATAATAAGGCTGACGGCACGGTTCACAGGTGCCATGTATATGTGTATCAAGCGACGCGCTTAATTGCCACATCACCTGATCATGGCAGGCCTATAAATAAAGGCATGATTTTACACAAGCTTCAGATGCTGGTCCGAGCGCAAGGGCGCTCCCATAGTGTTATGCTAAATGCAACGTCGAGATCCCTTTGAAAGGGAACTCTGATTTCATCAGTAAATAAGATTTGGGCCACTTTTGCCAAAGGTGTTCAGTAGAACTGAGATCAGGGCTCTGTGCAGGCCACTCATATTTTTCCACTCCTCCTCATGGACCTCATTTTGTGCACAGGGGCATTGTCATGCTGGAACATGTTTGGGCCCCTTAGTTCCAGTGAATTTATTTGTAATGCTACAGCATACAAAGACAGGATGATTCCAATTTTTTGTCAAGAATTTGGGGAAGGCACACAAACTTTTGGCCATATAATGTAAATGAAATATAATCAGACTGAAGATACCATGATAAATGTTACACTCGTGTCACAATAAATTCAAATGCAGTGGCCTTGGTCAGTGGGTGAACAGATAATAAGGATTTAAAAAATGTTTAAAATAACTTGTTACGAAAAGGATATTTCCCATAAACTCCATTACAGAATACATTCATGATGTGCCATTCACATGAAGCCAGAATGACTTATTATAAATACAATTCAAGGCCATGTTTCGCTTTTTCATAAATGTACAAAATTTTTAACATATTAATTCAGTAGCGATCTAAAGAGCAACTTTCTGAATTAATTTGAACCATTCTTAATATTTTCAGCATCAACAAACAGCAAATTATAAAGTTTCATCTTTATTTCACTTTGTCAGTAAGACATTCTCATTACACATTTGGTTATTAAAAAGTGTACAAAAGCACAAAAGGCTCAAAATTTAAGCATCAAAGTCAGGGTTTATAAAATATAATGGTATATTTTGCATTAAAGCTGTTTTACACATAGAAGTTCAAGTAATAAACGAAAATCCTAAAAATCCTATTTAGTGCAGAATTTGAACTACATAAAAAAGCCATTTCAGTCTTGATTATTTCCCTAACCATCTTCAATCCATATGCTGGCCACTATAAACTAATTATCATAGAGGACAGAAAGTAGAAAAAAAGATCACAAGGAGCTCTTAGTGAAACTGGTCACTGATCATGTAGGTATGCGCAACTTTTTTGTAAACTGTAGCTGAACCAGGTCATTTCAAAGCAGAAGTATTCAAATTATTCTGCACTTGAGAATAGGTGACTACAGAGTTAATGCAATTCAGTAACCAGTTTATTATCTGTATACAGATGTGACAAATTAAAAAGGTACAGTTATTATGACACTTTCTGTTGGTTTTTCCTTTTTATCTGACTTTATATCTAAGTACTTTCTGTTTAAAATGTCATTTTAGTAGAACCAAAATACAAAAAAAAACATTATTAAAACTTGAAATTGTGTTGAATGTGTAAACTGTACACCATAGACCAGTGCTAATACAATACAAAATTGATCATAAATATTTTTTTAAATAATTTTATAAAAAAGGACAGGCATAAACAGGGTACAAGGAAAACTGCATGCATGGAGTCCAGTGCATGCATGATCCTGCACAGTCATTGTTAATGTAAATGCAGTAAATATGTTCTATACCAGCAGACTTTGGTTATGTAAAACTTATTTTAGAGCCAATCTGGGCCATCACTGGAGCTCAGCCATGAAAGTTCTAGTCTTGCAGATGATGTAATAATCTCATTTCCTTTTGAGCAGCTGCTTCTCCAGATACTCCAATCGTGTAGTCATTGCTGACAGTGATACAATTAAGGACCCAGTATAGTGGAAAAATGCCGGTTACTTATGTAACTGTGGTTCTATGAACCACAAATAAACTTGGATACCTTCTTGTGTGCATGCTCGCATATGCAGGGACCTTTCAACAAAGTCAGATAATGATGTAGAATTGCAGTAAACGAATAGAAAGGTATGCTCTGAAAGTTGGCTTTAGGAAAATAAATAAATAAATAATAATGCTGCAAGGTCAATTGTCTGATTCACAAAATTGGGCGCAAAATTAAAAATAATTCACAAAGACTTGGCAGGAATCCCAGGTTCCTTGTAAGGAAAGGCCTTAAGGGACTTTTAGATTTGCCAGTTTCGAGGCAGTGAGCACATAGCTTTGCAATGTAAGCAGACACTGTCTACATGAGTGTGTATCTTGCTATATAGCTTTTTATACAGTGCATGTATAGACATAATATGGCGAACAAAGTGAAGCTAGCAATGCTAACATAGGAAAGGCTGCCTTGAATTTAGCAGGCATTCTACAAAAAATGGGCAAGTAATATGTAAAAAACTACACTCAGAGAGGTAGCAGAGATGAGATGAGAACAGGTTATGCCCAGCTTGGAGGACAGGATACCTGTAGCTCTGACTGTAGTCACCAACTGTCAAAGTGGTAGCTCATTATGGCATATACATGATCCAATATGTGTACAAGGTAAGAAGACCTTGTACGATGGCTGTATGATACTGGAAATTATCGCAAATACTGCATCATACGTTACTTTGTTGAAAGGTCAAGCCAGTCTCCAGGACCATCACTGGTCATCGCTGTATAAGTGGTTTGACCAGTATTTATGAAAATATTCCATCTGTCCCTTGAAATGATAACATGATAAATAATTTGTCTGTCATGGACAGATAGTTAATTCAATTCTCAAAACAATGCCTTTTTTGGAAACAAAAACACTTGTCACTGCTATATGCTTGGTATGGGAACTGCACTACAGAAGCTCATTTTTGATCACATTGTTTCACAGAACAGTGCAGTAGCTCATAGTATGATAAACAAATCCATGATCCCACTATCCTATACAAGGATATGTGGGCTACAAATAATGCAGACCATTGAGTGATCAAATGTAATCACCACAGAACCATCACAAATCTAGCTAGCTACCATCACTTTTTATACCACACATTATCGTACTGCCATCTTCAGTAGTACTATCTGACAACATTCTCACTGTGTACAATGGGCAACTGAAGAAGAAGTTTCATTTGGTCAGAGAAGCAGAACCAGATATTTCCATTTGCTATAAGTAGGGCTCCAGCAGTCAAAGTTAAATGATGGCACAAAAAAGATATTGAGATAAGATTAACCCAAGCTAATACCTACCTACTTACACTATGCAATGGAAAATGGACACATGTATTTGACCAGGGTATATTATTATATTAGTAACCAGGGTATAGTATTATATTAGTAATACTATACTAATTTGTAACTATACCAACATGCCAAACTGTAATGTCTGGTAGTGAAACACTATTACGGAATCAGACAGTCATATTACAGACTTCTTTATAGGAGGGTTTTTGGCTTAACTGAGTTGGATGTTGTAAAAAGAAAAAAAAAAAGTAAACATAAAAAGGTGTCTTCCACTTCCAATTATTAATGCAGCCAATTAAATTAATGCTATGCCTGCACCTAAATTTAACTCTAACCTTAATCTGAGTAACCAAATAGGAAAATCTCTCTCATATTCCTTTTTGTAGGAATGCATGCACGCACACACACACACACACACACACACACACACACACACACACACACACACACACACACACACACACACACACACTTCTATTATAAAAATTTTAGTTGATAAGGTACAGAACTAAAAAGGATATATTTCTTGTTGAGCTGGTTCAGAGTGACCATAGTAGCCTGCTGGAACTCCACAAGAGTATCACAGGCACAAGGGTCCTTGACCTCTATTTTACCCTGACTCTCTTCTGCAAACACATGAAGGAAGGAAGGAATTAAGGAAGGAGGGAAGGAAGGAAGGAGGGAAGAATACATTCTGTATTTGAGTAGCTTTTGTATTGGAATATTTGAAATTTGATTATTAAACTTGTATCCAGTAAATATGTGCTTGTTGCCATATGTTTTAGTACTCATGCCAACAAACACAATGTCCTCCAGATGGTTCAAGAGAATAATTTTTCAGTGGTGACAAAACACTGCCTCATTCATCTAATATATATACTCTGCTTGGTTTCAAATGTGTATTCATGTGTCTACCACTTTCTCTGTTACAGGGACCAAAATTTCTCTTTTCCACATACCTGGACAGACATTGAGTTTAAGGTTCTCTGCAATCTGGTTGAAGTCAGCGGTGAAGTCAGAGGTGTAGAAGAAATGTTTCTCCAGTGGCTCAGAGGCAATCTCTCTCAGCTCGTCCTCTACAGCTTTGCCCACACCAACAGCATACATTGTAATTCCTGTGAAACATAATACATGTAGCTCTTTAAGATTCATATCACAAACAGTGAAAAATAAATGTGGAACACTGCAGTTTTATGAAGATATGAGTAGTAGTTGTAAGTCAAGGTGTCTGGACTCATTTATCTTGATGTCTTGCAATTGGTACTTCATTAGCCTTTCAAACAGGGCTGACACATCCACAATGGCAACTGCCTAAAGTGGCATTTGAGCAATGGTGGCCAACTGTACCAAAACATATACCACGTGTGAGTTTGAATCTGTCATTTTACCTAGATAACTGTGAGCAAGCTATGCAAGCTCAGGGTGGCCTGAGCTTACCCTGGCCCTCACATACTCATGGTAGCCTTCTGATCCCAACTGTCATTAAAGGTGAGAGATGTTTTTGCATTGACACAGTGACATGTACTGAAATTTCCTCATGTCATTGTGTAAAAATGCTAATAAGACAGAGGTGGTGCATACAGAGATATGATGGTTTGTGTGATCCTACTTTAGAAGCTAAGATGGGAGTTATCTGTTGTTATGAAGTGTTTGGACACATTACGTGTACTATTTGTGCATTTGAAGTCGCACAGGACACTTATTTTATAGCATACTTCATCAGTGTTGAAAGTACAAAGACATTAACCATACAATAGTTAATCTGTGTATTGTGATTAACACTGATTAACATGTCTGTATTTTGCAATTTTGGGCTGCAGCTCACCTGCCTCCTTGGCCTTCTTGGCCCACTCTGTTATGTCATCCTGAGAACGTCCATCAGTAAACACCAGCCCAACCCGGGGTATGTTTCTTAAGGCAGCACGGGCACCCTCAGCCTCAGAGAAGCTATCCTGCACCAGGTGCTTTAGTGCTAGCCCTGTCATGGTTCCTTTCTCCATGTAGGCTACTTTCATCACAGCTGCCTTGATCTCTTCCTTGCTCTTGTACATACTTAGTGGGAACTCAGTCCTCACCTGGCTGGAGTACTGTACAAGACCCACACGTGTCCCATGAGCAGATATATCTAGTTGGTCCACAACCTGGTTGACAAACTGCTTGACAAGCTCAAAGTTTTCTGGTCGCACACTCTTAGAGCCATCAATCAAGAGAACCAGGTCAATGTTGGCTGATCTGCAGCCTAAAATTGAGGGAAGGTATATTAATGATAAGACAAAAAAGATTTTTTTAAAACAAAAAACAAAACAAACAAACAAAAACACCACATCTTAAACTTCTCTTGATCAATAATGTACAGTGTATCTGGAAAATATTCACAGCAAATTTGCAAAGATTTCAAACAAAGTTCTTTCACGTTGTCATTATGGGGTATTGTTTGTAGAATTTTGAGGGGAAAAAATGAATTTAATCCATTTTGGAATACGGCTGTATATTGTTCTGAAGGAACATCCATAGGTTGCTTTATTTAAATTAAACCAGGAGTAAACAGGGAGAGTAAAATATTTAGCTTGAATATTGATTTGTTGTACACAGTTCATACTTCCACAGCTCTTTCCATTGTCTTGGAGGAGATGACCCTCAGGGCAGATACAGCGATATGATCCTGGTGTACTCACACACTGGTGCTGACAGCCATGCTGTACTACATTACACAGGTTGTCCGCTAGAAAAAAACAACAACAAGAAACAGACAAGTGATTTAAAGAATTATTGATATGAAAATTGTTTGGAATATACCACTACATGCAATGATTGCCCAACCATTTTTAATTTTGCCTCAATGTACTGGCATTGCAAAACCACCAGTTATTTAAAAAAAAAAAAAAAAAAAAAAAAAAAAAAAAAATTATTGGTTTAATCTATCATGGCCATCTTTGTAATGTGATTAAAATAGGAATACTCCACATGTCTTAATTCGATTTGTGTTTACTTCAAACATGACTTTAGTCGGATTAAGGTAATCAATAATCTCTGTTTACATGGTAGTTTCTTAATCACAGTATTGTCTTAATTGGGTTACTGAATGTCTTTTTTGTTTAACCTTTTGATCTTTTGTTAAAAAAATTCACGTAAATACTCTGGAGTCAGAAAGTCTCCAAAACTACAATCTGAAGTCACCTACGTCACCACAAGTTGTTTATAAGGATTTCAAGAAAAAACCTCTACTCTCATCCAAAAACAAACTCAAGCATCTTCAGTTTGCCAGACACTACTTTAACTTCAAATAGGATCAGGTTCTATGGTCAGATGAAACCAAAATAGAGCTTTTTGGGGTTTATAAACACCAGAGGTGGGTTCTGGAACGCACAGAGAGGTAGCCATATGGAAAAGTACCCCATGCCCATGGTAACATATGGTGGTGGCTCTTTAATGTTTTGAGGCTGTTTTTCTGCCAGAGGACCTGGGCATTTTGTTAGGATACATGGCATCATGTACTCATCAAATATCAATGGATATTAAATGAAAACCTGACTGCCTTTGCCAGAAAGCCAGAAAATGCCATGGTTGGATCTTCCAGCAGGACACTGATCAAAAACATACATCAAAATCAACAAAAAAATGGTTTACTGACCACCAAATCAAGTTCCTGCCATGGCCATTCCAGTCCCTTGACTTGAAACCCATAGAAAACCTGTGGGGTTAACTGAAGAGGAGAGTCCAGCGTGGACCTCGAAATTTGAAGGATCTGGAGAGATTCTGTATGGAGGAATGGTCTCAGATCCCTTGCCATGTATTCTCCAACCTCATCAGGCATCATAGGAGAAGACTCAGAGCTATTATATTGGCAAAGGGAGGTAGCACAAAGTATTGACTAAAATGGTGCCAATAATTGTTGCACACCTATATTTAATATTTAACAAAGGTATTTTTTTATAAACCTGTTTTGATTTCAATTGTTTGATTTCCATGAGAGAAGAGTATATTTGAATTGTTTTAACAAAATATCAATAGGTTCAACAATAAAGAATTATTCACAGCCTTTGCCAATATTAGTGGAGGGCATTAATATATATATATATATATATATATATATATATATATATATATATACACACACACACACACACATACATACATACATACATACAAACACACAGTATATATTTGCAGTATTCAGATCCCTTTACTACTTGCACACTAATGTGCTTTAGATTTGATTTTGAATCAATCATCAATCTATTCTTGCTTGCCAATGATGTTGTGAAAACATGTTCTTAGAGATTTTTGAAAATTACTTAAAAATCAAAAACTGAAATCACATATTTTGAGGCATTGTGACTTTTGCCACGCACCTCCAGAGATGTGGGCTTGGTTCCCGCCTCTGCCTTGTGTGTGTGGAGTTTACATGCATGCATGCACACATATATACGTATGTATATATACATACAAACATACATTCATATGTGTGTGTGTGAATATATATATATATATATATATATATATATATATATATATATATATATATATGGGCTGTAACGCATGCGATTAATCTAAATATTTTAACGCATTATTTTTTTATGCAAATTAATCATTTGACAATCAAGTTTGCCCCCAACTTCTTCCCGTTATCACAGCGCGGATGGTTACCTAGCCTTGTGTGATTAGGGCACAGCACAAGCGAGTAATACAATGACAGAGGAGACGGTGTCCGCTCTGTTGAACGACAAGTTTCCGTATAAAAAGCTTCGAGATGGAAGTTTTGATAAAACCAAAGTTGTGTGGACTTATTACAGTGATTTTGCGGAAGCATGCGCTAGCCAGTTTATCAAAGTTGCAAATGAGTGGGAAATAACTGGCAAGGTCACAACTATAGGAACAGACAGCGCTCGTGATAAGATTGAGTCTACCATTCGAGCATGTGCCGTGTGTGGCGCATATGATACAAAGGGTGATCACCGTGGTTTTACGGGACAGCGGATTTGACAGCATTTTAGCCAAGTGCCGTAAAATAGTAGGACACTTCAGACACAGTCCCGCAAACACCGTGGAGCTGAAAGCTCAGCAAGCCTCTCATGGACTAATAGAGGAACCCCTTGTCCAGGATATACCGACACGCTAGAATTCAACTCTTGAAATGGTAAGGCGGATTCAACACAACAAAGATCCACTGAAAGCAACGCTGGCACAGCAGAATCACAACTTCGCCATGCTAACCTCAGCTGAATAATACAGGTTGGCAAAGTTGGAAACGGTGCTGGAGCCCTGCAGGTAATGTGATTTCTCTGTCTTCTCCAAATTTACTGATAAAAATAAGTCATTTGTAAGTCATCTAGACATAATTTGTAGTCATTAAGTCAATTTTGTGGTGCTCTGTTTGCACTGTAGCTACATCACTGAGCTCCTAGGTGGTGAAAAGTATGTATCCTGCTCCATGGTCCTACCCGCATCGTCATCACCTGAGTACGATGGAGGTCTCTGATGTTGACCCTGCCTACATAGTGCACTTCAAGGCTGCATTCACAAAGGACCTCAACGGGCGAAAGGAGAACTCAAACCTGTGGTAGTTAAAGGTGGCGACCGCTCTAGATCCTAGGTTCAAAGACCTTAGGTGCTTGCCCAGAGCAGAGAGGGGAGAGGTGTGGCAAAAGCTGAGTGAGATTTTGAAGGATAGAGAACCTGCACCAGAGACTTCTGGAAAAAAGTGGAGCCAGAGCCACTAAAGAAGATGGCCCTCCTACTCATGGGATCAGAGTCGGAGTCTGATGAAGAGGTACTGTCCACAGATAAATCTCTAGAGAGGTACAAGGCAGAGCCCTGTGTCAGCATAGAAACATGTCCACTACAGTGGTGGTCATCACAAGCAGGTACATATGGTAAGCTGGCCCATATTGCAAAAATGTACTTGGCTACACCTGCCTCAACAGTGCCATGTGAGATACTGTTCTCTTTGGCAAGCCACATTCTGCAGAAGAGGTCAGCTCTATCATCTGAAAATGTGAACAAGCTAGTCTGCCTGAGCAATTGGTTAAAAGAAGAGTAAACTGTATGATTGGTTGACAGGAGGCATGTTGCACAGATGCACACTGTTTGAAGTGATTATCTTCAACCAAGAATGTAGAGATTGCTCACACTGTCTCTTCACAGACATTATGGCATTCCATTTCTAAAATAAGCCTACTTATTGTTGCATTCATTTGAGTTGATGTTACTATGCAAAACATTTACAGGTAAGCTATTTGTGACTTTGTAGCAGACATTACTTTGTAACAGTTGTTGGTTTCTGCTCAATATGTCTGCAGTTCAAATGGATGCCTCAACAATTTAAGAGATGTTGTGGTTAACGGTTGCAATAATAAAACTGAAGAATCTGTTTCCTTATTTTCCATGCATTTATTTATTTCAACTGAACGTTTAAATCCTAGTATTTCTAAATTTGCGATTAATCATGATTAATCACAACCCATGACTGTGATTAACTCGATTTAAATTTTTAATCGATTGATATTCATTCATTAAAATATCCAAAATTCTTCCGAGCGCCATAAAACAAAGTTTTGCCAGAAAGACAATCTTGAAATCTTGAGAAAATGTCACAATAGTCATAATAAGCATTTTTTAAAACAGTAAATCATTACTTTAAATGTCAAAAGAGAAAAAAAGTTACTGCCCCTGTTGCTCACTAACTTTGGACAACTTACTACATTATTTCAGATTTGCTGTTATTAGTGGCAAAAGGAAGTCTGGAAAAGCCATATTATAGTCTAAGGGCTTTGGCAAAATGATATATTGTATATGTTTTTTAGAGTCATTCCAGGATGCAGGAACAAACACTAGGAAACCTTTAAAGTTCAAAGATGGATGACTTTATATCTGTGATTCTGAAAATGTATACAATTACAGCAAAACTTTCCTCAAAGTAAAAGATTGAAAATCAAGTTTTGATATATGGTTTTAACATAAGAATCTGTTATAGGAATTTCCAAAATATGTTGGAATATTCAGTTTAAGAACTTTAATTCTACTCCAACAAATAGACACTTCAAAAGTATGTACTTTAATTGGTCCATACATACCCTGGCAGGTCTTTCTATCCGCTTGAAGTGTGTATCCCTCGTTACAGCGGCAATGGTATCCCTTTAATATGCTCACACATTCATGATCACAGCTTTGATTCCCAAAGGAACAATAGTCAATCACTGGAAAAGCAAAGACATAACAGGCTTCATGAAGTTTTATGGAAATTTATAGTTGGTGACTAAATTTATATGAATGTATCAAAAGGGGTCAAATTAAATTGTAGAATTCCTTGTCAGTAGGGTGGTAGTGTACACCTTTTGTGTCTAAAGGTAATTACAATGAAATTATGTACCTTAAATCATTTTAAAAGACACATTTGTATTTTTTTTTTTTTTTTTTTTACAAGGAATTGTAGTTATAAAAGATACAAACAAAGAGTACTATTTCATCCACCAGGAAAGGTGCAGTGTAGAACAGCCATATTTGCTCACTGATTGGCTGACCCCCCTAGATAAAAATGTGCATGAGTTGCTGGGTGTAAAAGTTACTGTTGTACCACAGACATCCATATAGTTGGTGGTGATATACACCTAAAAGTTGGACAAGCTAATGTGTTAAGAGAAATTACAAGGAGTAGCAAGTAATTATGCGCTGATGTAATTTTTTGGGCTCCAGTGCATTTTATTTACATTTCTTAATAATCAAAATAATTCAACCCCCATTGCAAATCAGGTTTATCATCAAAATTGACAGACTTTCAGCTGTTTGTAATGAACAAATCAAACCAAAGCAATTATACTAGTTCAACAGAATGAATGCATCAAGTGGTTTCCCCAAATTCAACTGAAAATGCAACTTTCAATTATTTTTCCAGTTTCAAAATTATTCAACCCCTTCCTGACAAGCATCTTTAGTACTTAGTAGAGCACCTGTTTGCTGTTATGACCTGCTGCAAATGAGATGCCTAGCCAGACACCACCTTCTGGTTCCTGAGGAATCTTAGCCCATTCCTCATGAGCAATGGCCTCCAGTTCAGTAATATTCTTGGGTTTGTGTGTTGCAACCGCCTTCTTCATATCCCACCAGAGATTTTCTATGGGGTTTAAGTCAGGTGACAGTGATGGCTCTGAAGAATCTTCCAGGACTTCTTCTGCAACCAAGCCTTGGTGAAATTTGAGATATGTTTGAGATCATTGTCCTGTTGGAAGGTCAAACAACACCCAAGCTTCAACTTCCTCACAGATGGCAAGATGTTTTCTCCTAGGATTTCCTGATACCTCAATGAATCCACCTTACCTTCCAAACACTGCAGGTTTCCAGTGCCAGAGGATGAAAAGCAGCCCCAGAGCATCACTGAGCCACCATCTTGCTTGACTGTGGACAGAGTGTTCTTTCTTCATTCTTCTTTCTCCAGACATACCGCTGATCCATTGTGGCGAAAAGTTCCAGTTTTGTTTCATCACTTCACAGAACAGAATCCCAAAGCTTATGTGGCTTATTTATATGATTTTGAGCCAACTTTTCTTGTGCTTTTGGGTCAGTAGTGGTGTTCTGGCATGGAAACCTTCTGCATTTAGTACGTAACAGACTGTGCTCACTGAAACCTCAGTGCCTGTTGCCACTAAGTCTTGTTGCAGGTCTTTTGCAGTCACTCAAGGGTTTTCACAACCTGCCTTTTCAAAATCTGGTTGCAGCCATTGATAGCTTCCTTTTTCTGCCCCAACCAGGTTTTTCATGCATTTTCTGCCCCTAGCCAGTTCAGGTATTTCATGTGTTCCAGCTCAAACACATCTGGTGCAACTAATGAATCCCCTGATTAGTTGCATCAAGGGTGCTTGAGACAACACCTGTTTTGCATATTTGTTCTGTTGTGAGGGATTCTATTCAGGAGGTTGATACATTTTTAAACTAGAGAAATCATTATAAGTTGCATTTTCAGTTGAATTTGAGGGAACCACTTGAAACATTCGTTGTTTAACTATTTCAGTTGCTTTTATTTGATTTGGTCATTGCAAACAGCTGAAAGCCTATATATTTTGATAATAAACCTGATTTGCAATGGGGGTTGAATACTTTTGATTGCAACTGTATATGTCTGAATGTCCTGGTATATATGTGGCCACTAGAAGTGCCTATGGAATTCCAGTGTGTGGGTGAGCCTGGATGAGTGTCAAAGGTTGAGGCATGTCCCCACCACAGCACTTTGACCCTGAATGAGATGGGAACATAACCTGGAGGCCCTCCATCTGGGTTGGGCTCACCCCAAGTGCCGGTTTCCAACTACCATGAACCAGAGCCACAATTTGCATTTCAAGGACTATAGTTTCTGGTGGGCACTCATAATATGGGGCTCCCACTGGCAGGAGAGGGCAATGGACTTGATGTTCTTTGAATCTGGTCAATATGACAGCACAAAATTAAACCATGAAACAAAGAGTGCCCAACTCTCCTGGCAAGGGTTATGGCACTTAGCCTGCTCAATGTAGATCAAGTTCTTATCGTCTGTCCAGACCAGGAATAGGTGTTCTGTTCCCTCCAGCAGTTTTACTGCCAAGAGGTCCTGGGCCACAATATTGTCATTACGCTCCACAGCAGTGAGATGATGCACAGAGAAGGCACAGGGGTGCAGGTTACTCTCAGAGCTGGACTGTTGGGAAAGAACTGCCCCTATGCCTACATCACAGGCATTCACCTCTACCATAAAAGGGAGCTCAGGATATGGGTGCTGCAGGAATGGGTGCATGGTCAGGTGGTGCTTGAGCTCTTTAAAGTCTCCTGGGCTTCTGAGTTCAACTGAAACTGCCTGGTAGACTTGTTTGTAAAGTGTTATGGTTGTATGGTGCTAAAATTCTGGAAGAAGAGCCAGGAAAAATGCTCAGTAATGCCTAGAAAGCATTTTAGTAAAGCCCAGAAAGCAAAGGATTTGGTGGAGAGATGTCAGACATGGCCAGTCCATGACTGCCTTGATCTTGGTTGGGTCCATGCTCAGATAATCCTTGAATACCACCAAACCTCCAAAAGGTGACTGAGCACAGAAAAGTGTTTTCTCCAATTTTACATAGAGATCGTTCTCTAGGAGCAACTGGAGAACCCTTCTGACATGAACTATGTATTCATCCATCGACAGACAGCAGATGAGAATGTCATCTAGATAGACAAACATTTAGGGTCAAGGGCCTCCCTTAGGACCTTGTTGATGTCATGATGGAAGATTGCTGGTGCATTCATCAGTCCAAGGGCATTACCAGGTACTCAATTGTCAAACAGAGTGAGGAAGGCCCTCCTAAACTGATCCCGAGATTGAGTTGTAAAGGGTGATTGCTCTTGACCATGATCTTGTTTAGGTCCTGGGGATCCCATATGGATCTGTAAAAGGAGCCGGAGATGAGCTGTTTGAAGTGATTATTAAAGCAGTGAATATAAATCTCAATCACACCACAGAAAACTCCCCTTTTTTTCAGAAGTGCATGATGAAATATCATGCTTCTAGGGAAAACCATACACTAGCCGTATTTATAACCCCGTAACGTCGGATGATTCGGTCAACGTGGGGAATAAACAGCACTGCTATTTAGCCATGCCGAAGGCGGAGGAGGCACTTGCGAGTTACCTCTCTCCATCGATGGCAGGTAATTCAGGGGGCCGGCTTTGCCATACAAGCCATGTAAGGTGATCTTGGCTTTTGTGTGCAAGGCCTATGCAGCAGCAGGTCTCGTCTGCGGCCACAGTCACAGCCTGCTAATAGTCCTGATCTGAAAATGATTATGAAGGTCAAGTAGACAAAGAAGGAGCAGAACTGAATAACCACAGAAGGACGTGTCAGGGGACGTGTGGTTGTTAGGGTAGTTAGCCCTCAGTACTACTGTAGGGCCTCCCCTAGCCAAGGCTGTCCCAAGTTTTCAGTCTTCTCGGGTCAGTGAGCTGTCACAGGCAAGGAAAAGATGATGCCTTCCCTCCAACAGAATGTGGAAGAGTTAATGTCACTAAAAGACTATCTGGCAGCATGGAAACTACTGCCAAATGTGTCTCCATGGGTTCTGTCTACCGTAGAAAATGGTTACCAGATCCAGGTCAGAGTTACCCCCCCCCCCAAGTAGGGTTGGCTCCTTCTACAATCAGGGTCATCATGGCCACCATTTTGCCCAGCCCCACCCCTATTGATGGAGCCTCTGTTGGGCAACATCCCATCCCAAATCTAACATTGAGGTTTGTGTATGGTGTCAGGCAGCTGACACCCATCTGCAGGGCACGCATACCTTCCTGGGACCTTTCTGTGGTCCTGGAAGGTGTGTCAGGTGACCCATTTGAGCCCTTAGAGTCAGCTACAGAGAAGCTTCTGACTCTAAAGGTAGCTCTTTTGCGGGCCCTGACATCACTTAAGCAAGTAGGAGATCTGTAAGCTCTCTCTCTTGCCCCTTACTGCCTTGACTTTACCCCTGGATTAGCCACGGCCTTTCTATATTCTAGATTATTTACCTAAAATGCCTATGTCTGCTGCCCAGCTGGTAGTGTTGCAGGTTTTCTGCCCTCCTCTGTTCAACACACTGGAACAAGAGAAATTGCACCTACTGTGTCCAGTAAGGGCTCTCTGTAATTACATCCACCACTTTGGCTAGTGGTGTAAGTCGAAGAAGCTGCTGGTCACAGTAGAGGTGATGCTGTGTTGTAGCAGCGCATCTCTAATTGGATAGTGTAAGCAATCTCTTTCGCTTATGAGATGTGCAGTCTCGCTATGCCTCTGGGCATAAGGGTTCATTCCACTACAGGGGTCACCTTCTCGAAGGCTTTGTCCAAAGCGGTACCCTTATAGGATGTGTGTGCTGTGGCGAGGTGGTCTACGCCACTGAGGATGTCGCTCTGCCTTCCTTCTCAGCTGAGGACACTGCTCAGCCTCCCTGTTCAGCTGAAGACATTTTGCCCAGAGAGCCAGGACCACCAGAGGAGGGGAGTGTGTTCTGTCTTTGGGGGAGGTGGGGCGGGTTTCTGTCACGATTTCCCCAAGAGCTAGTGCTTTAGCATGCAGCATGTCTGGAAACCGAAAAGGGAGCTTTTGTTTACTTTCCACACATGCATTTGTTATGGTTTGTTATGGTTTATGTTATGATTTATGTCCTCTCTCCGCCCCTGTATTGTCATTGGTTGTTTCCCGTATGTGTCATCATTAGTCTCAGCTGTTTTGTGTTCACCCTTGATTATGTTTGTCATTTAAACTCCTTGTGGCTCTTTGCACTTCGTGAAGTATTACGTGAGTTTTCCACATACCAAGCGTTTGTTTCTTGGTTCATGTGTTATTGTTTTGATCTTGTTCTCGCCCTCATTCTTGATTCCTGTTTTGCCTCGTTTATGCCCGTTTGCTGATCGCATGAATGCCGAATGCCTTTTTATTGTCACTATACACATGTACAATGAAATTAAGAGCCACTCCTTTTTTTTGTTCCGTGCCAACATGTACATAGAATAAACAAGAAGAATAAACAGATAAATAAGATAAATAAACAGATAAATAAACAAGATAAATAAACAAGATAAACAAGATATTGGGGCGGATGGGGGAGGTACTATGAAATGCACAGTTTTGAGACACTATATACATATGCTGTGAACTCAGTACATGTATACAGTATGTCAGCAGGCTCTCGACGGACAAGCGGTAGAAGATCAGCAGCAGATTGGAGTCCAGATTGTACTTCCTGAGAACCCTCAGGAAGTGTAGCCGCGTTTGAGCTTTCTTGATAACCGCTGTGATGTTGTCCGTCCAGGAGATGTCTGCAGAGATAAGGACGCCAAGAAACCGGAAGGTGTGGGCCCTCTCCACACACTCACCATTAATGAAAAGGGGGGCCAGCTCAGTGTTGTGCTTCCTGAAGTCTACAGTGAGTTCCTTGGTTTTCTTGGTGTTTAGAGCCAGATTGTTCTTTGAACACCAGGCTGCCAAGTTTAGGACCTCCTCTCTGTAGGCTACCTCATCTCCTTTTGAGATGAGTCCGACCACTGTTGTGTCGTCAGCAAACTTGATGATAAGATTATTGTTGTGGACTGGACTACAGTCATATGTGTAGAGACAGTACAGGAGGGGGCTCAACACACAGCCCTGTGGAGAACCTGTGCTCAACGTGCGAGTGGAGGAGAGGTGGGGTCCGAGTCTCACTGTCTGAGACCAGTTGGTGAGAAAGTCCTTTATCCAGGCACATGTGAGGCGGGGGAGGCCAAGGGTGACCGATTTGGTGATGAGAATGTCCGGAATTATTGTATTAAAAGCCGAACTGTAATCCACAAAAAGCATCCGGACGTAGCTCTGTTGCTGCTCTTAGATGTCTCAACACGTAGTGGACAGCTATGGCGATAGCATCCTCTGTGGATCTGCTTGCGTGATAAGCAAACTGATAAGGATCGAAGTCTGGGGGGAGGTAGTCCTTGATGTGCTGAAGAACCAAGCTTTCAAAGCACTTCATGATAACTGGAGTGAGGGCCACAGGACGATAATCATTCAGGCTAGTGGTGGGCGACTTCTTTGGCACTGGGATGATTATGGCTGATTTTAGGCAGGGCGGGATGACTGCTTGGGCCAGGGAGAGGTTGAAGATTCTGGTAAAGATGTGGGCAAGCTGGTGGGCACATGATCTGAGCACCTTACCAGGTACACCGTCTGGGCCAGCAGCTTTCCTGGGGTTCACTGCCAGAAACATCCGTCTAACATCGTGTTCTCTCACAGTAAGTAGAGTGGTGCAGGAACCAGGAGGGGATGGAGGCAGGGTTGGACTGGTACGGGGGCCAGATGAGGGTGGAGGTGAGGCTGGAGCAGATGAGTGCTGTTGTTGTGATGTTTCAAAGTGAGCAAAGAAGCAATTTAGCTCTTCTGCCAGCATCGCACTCAGGTCTCCTGTTGTCGCATCGCGGCCTCTGTAGTTCGTGATGTTCTGTATGCCCTGCCACATCTCCCGTTTATTTTTGCTGGATAGGTGGGGCTCTATGCTCCTCTTATAGACCGCCTGAGCTTCCTTAATACCACCTTTCAGGTTGGCACGAGCGGCTCTGTACAGAGCTCTATTACCAGACCTGAAGGCAGCGTCACGGGCTTTGAGTAGTGTGCGGAGCCATCCTAACCTCCATTATGCTTAATTATGCTTATTATGCTATAGTTATGACTAAATACATTATAAGCACACATCTGGGTTTGTTTGTTTTCTTGGCCTTTTAAAAAAAATCTATTTTTTTAACAAAACATTAAAAAGAGTGTTATTTTTCTATTCATTTTGACAGGGTTTTGTTTAAGCATTTTGGTTTCTGGCGTTTCTTCTTGATATACTATATTGTATTTTTTTTTTTTTTTAAACATTTAAAAAAAAATAATATCTATCCTTACGTGTCTTCTTCAATAAACATATTATGATAGGTAAAATATTAGTATAAAATAATTGTACCAGAAATAATCCCACCAAAATTTCTAAACATTGAAATGCATCAATCTTTAATGAAACTCTTAAATAAAATGAATGGAAAATTAATACTTTAAGGGAGTCTTTAATCTTATCCACAAAGGGCCGGAGTGGCTGCAGGCTTTCATTTCAACCATGCCCGGAGTCACACTTGATTCCATTTGTTTAATCAGTTCATCTTGGTCCAATCAACTACCAGGTGTGCCTCCTATTGGGCTAGAATGAAAACCTGCAGCCACATCGGACCCTTTGATTAGTTCTACAGTAAAATTCACAAAATATGGACCTACTGAGTTTAATGGACACTGAATTAATTGGCCTTTTGCAGTTATCCATGAACTGGAAGTGCATAAAAAGAATTCTTCAGAGAGCTGGTTGTCTAATTAGTTGTCACATATATAACTGATTTAGGAGTAGGCAATGTTCAAGTATTTAGGCACATCTGTTTCTACTGCTTACACCACTTCTATTGAACTGAATATACATTTACATCTCTGTAAATCTATGTACATTGTCACTAACTTGTGCAGGTCCTCTTATCTTCATTGAGTGCATAGCCTGTATTGCAGTCACAGTTGAAAGACCCAGGAGAACTGATACAGATTTGCTCACAGTCATGCTTCTCCTCCACACACAAATCAATACCTAAAATCAAAGGTAAGCATATAAAAGCACATAGATAAAGACTCTCATGACATTAAACATTCTGTTTAAATTTACTACAAATAATTTTTCAGTTTTGCATAGGCACAACCCCCAGCAGCTGTGTTCTGTAGTACACACCTTTACAGGTCTTGCCATCATCTTGGAGTGTGTAACCTGGCAAGCAGAGACACTGATAGGAGTCAGAAGAACTCTCACAGATATGATCACACCCATGATCAGACTCAACGCAAAGATCAATTTCTGAAAAATATAAATCACACTTAAATACTCAGACAGAATCATTTAAATTAAATTAGAGATCATTTAGTTATCATTTCACCTCAGATTAACCTATGGGCAAAAAAAAGTAAACTTAATGTTTAATTATTTTTTTTTAAAAAGTAAAAAGAAAATATGCATACATAAAATACTGTACTTGAACATTATAATTTCAATATTTAAATTTTACTTTCAAATCAACCGTAACATTTACTGCCTTTGTGTAATAGCTCAGCTGCTAATGTCAATTTAATCAATTAAATAAATGTCACGTCACAGCGAACCAGCAACTACAATTCCCAGAATGCAACGTGAACTACAAACATGGCCGACGAGGACTACACTTCCCATACACACACACGCGCACCTTCTCCCAAGTTCTGATCACGGACACCTGCACCCAATCATACACACACACAGTATTTAAGTGACGGTTAAAGCATTACTAGCTTATGCAGTATACGCTCAGCAGCCTCGTCTCTGTCGTGAACCAAGCCTTAGTTTCAATATTCGCTAACCTGGTTTTGATATTTGCATTGTTTGTTGACTACGATTATTATCTGCCTAAGTCTAGTACTGCCTGTTTGCCTGATCGTCTGACCTCTGCCTGCCTTCCTACCTGCAAAATCAGGTTAACGAATACGGAAACTAAGGCATGGTTCACGACAGAGACGAGGCTGCTGAGTGTATACTTCGCAAGCTAGTAATGCTTTAACCATCACTTAAATACGCTGTGTGTGCGTGTGTGTGTGTGTGTGTGTGTGTGTGTGTGTGATTGGGTTCAGGTGTCCGTGATCAGAACCCAGGAGAAGGTGAGCGTGTGTGTATATGGGAAGTGTAGCCCTCGTAGGCCATGTTTGTAGTTTATGTTGCGTTCTGTGAATTGTAGTTGCTGATTCGCTGCGACGTGACAATAAATGAGTTAAGACTCTAATTGCCTAAGTCTGACGTATAAGGCAAAGAAAAAGCTGAATTTCTTATTCAGCAGACTTAAACACTATTTTCCAGTGAAACCTGCTAGAGCCCAAGTGTCAAACACAAGACCTATGGGTCAAATAATCTGCCTCGCCTTGTGAAACAAGGCTTGTACACTACTACTCAACATTTTCACACTATCTAGGATTCACACCAGTCCCATACAATAGTTCTGTACTGGTTATAATCAACACATCTGCAGTGTTTGGTGCAAGAAAAGATTCAGAAATGCAGGTCTTTAGTGTGATTCAGTGATTGACGCCAAATCCCAAAATTAATCACAAAGTGTAGAGACCTAGAAAAAATGTTGGGAATTTTTTTATGAAATGTGAAGACAAGAAATATGGGATAGTAAGGACATGTAAGTATGTGCTTAGCACAGATAAGCAGTTCTTTTTATATGTCTACTTTAATGTTATATATGTGATATTTGGAAAAAATGATATATATTTAAATTAGGGATGCGCTGAATGTTTGGCAACCGAAATTATTCGGCCGAAAATAGCAAAAAAAGCACTTTCGGTGTTCGATCAAATAAGTGAAAAGAATAATTCTGACCAAACAATGACAAGTGAGACGCGTGAATTTCACGACCTCCACTTCCGCAATGCGCTTGGAACGATGAGCAGGCACGCGCATGCTCTACAGATGTTGACAACCGTGACATTGTCTACTGTGGACACGTGCGTTTGTTTTGTTTCTGTTCCGGAGTATTCTGTCAAGTTGCGAGACGTAAGGGAGTAGAGTACGGAAGCAGGTAAAGACGTATTTATTTAAGGGAACATGACATTAACAACGTATCTAACTATCCTATATCTACTATAATACTCCGCAAAGTGTACAGGGATGCGAGCGGTATATATCCCCAATATAATCAGACGTATAGAACCGAACAGAACCATTTTTTGCACTCGTCAGTGCACATTTTAATGCACTTTTTGTTGTAGGCTACAGTGTGTTCCATTCTTTCAGCAGTCAGTTATAGACCTAACATCGGCTATTCAAGGGGGGCTCAAAGCTAACCACATCAAAATATTTTTATTTTATTCATTTATTTATTTAAAGTTATGTTGGAAGCCTATGCCTGCTGGAATGAAAAAAAAATGTTCAGTTTTAAATAAATATTTTGAAATTGTAGTTTTTGTAATTGATTTTTTTCTTTGAAAAGCAAGACAAAATAGTAAAAAGCACATTTTGACTATTTAATTTATGCAATGGTGAAAAAAATGGCAAAATAAATGGAAACCCCCCACCAAAAAAAGGTGTTCGGTTTTGGCCTTTCATCTTTCGGCCAAGCTTTTCATTATATTTAGTTTCGGCTTCGGCCAAGAATTTTCATTTCAGTGCATCCCTAATTTAAATACCTTTAATCAGATTAATTAATGGTATCACATAGCCCTCATAGTACATACACTAGTACAGTTTGTCTTAGCCCTTCTTTTCCCTAGAAACGTACTGTGTTGTATTCTAATTTCAGAGCATAAGTTATTGGTATTAATTGATAGAATGTTACAAAATGAATAGCATAGTTTATGGCCCTTCAAGTGCTCACAAAAATGCCAAGGTGGTCCTGGCAGAATTTGTGAGTGACACCCCTGCGCTAGAGGAGATTCAGTATGTGTTTACTGTAGCAGAAGTATGAGAAAAATTAATTTACTGCAAAGCTTGTCTTGGAACTGGAGCCCAAACTGGTGAATGAGATCGAAGGTCTCCACTAGGAAAATATGGTCTTCAAAAGGTGGTGATGCCATTGCTCTCAGGGATGTCAGGTCAGCTCTGGCTACTCCCACAGCATAGATCTCGATCCCAGACTCTCGAGCAGCCGCAGCTACCTCAGCAACACGGTCCTGAGGCCGCCCATCAGTGACAATCAGCGCTACATGAGGCACATTGGGCCGAGCCCCCTCCTCAGCAGAGAATGCCACATTCATGGCATAACGGATAGCCAGGCCAGTCATGGTACCCTGTGCCAATGGAATGATCTCTTTGATGGCTTTGATCTTTTCCTCATGAGTAATTAACTGTTTCAGGGAAAAGACATTCTGCACTTGACTAGAGTACTGAACAACACCCACACGGGTGACATTGGGGCTGATGTCCATCTCATTGATAATGTCGATCATAAACTTGCGCATCATCTCAAATTCGTGTGGCCGAACACTGCGTGAGCCATCAATTATGAAGACAAGGTCAACCGGGCCAGACTTACACTTTTCTTTTTCTGCTGTATAACCAGAAAAGTATGATCAGGGAGGTATACAAAGAAACAAAAAGAGACATGCACAGCATATTTAGACAAACATGAGGCAGAAATAAACAGTAGACAGTGGAAGTTGCAAACAATGTTGACCTGGCTAAACATAAACAAATTAACTGTCATGTATAACCTTTAAGTAATGTCCACTAGACGAAACTAGAAACAATATAGGAGTTTTAACATGGAAAATAAATATTATCTAATTACTTCCAGCAATAAAGAACCTATTAGCAGTATGTGTAGATAGCCCAACAGCCCCAGTCAAGCTTTATCCAGATTTCTGTTAAAGTGCTTACCAGTGTCACAAACTATATTGTATAAAACTTTATGCATTTTAAATAAATTAGATCTTAGAGTTTTGATGTATTTTATTTAGAATTACCTGCTTTTGGCCTCGCTTCCATGATGTTCACTAAAGCCAGCAGTGTACCAACACAAACAAACAAATGTTTCATTCTAGACACTTGATGCTCAGGCTTGCTGTGTATTCAATCTGCCCTGATGTCTGTAAGGGGTCAAGAGAAAGAAAGTGAGAGTTCTAGGTCAGAGCACAAGGCATATATTTTAGGAACAGCTGCTCATTCCAACCTGGACAAACAGATTGCCTGCAGCAACATGTAGAAGTTCCAACCAGATGTTGGTAACACAGAAATTATTCAACTCATTCAAACTTGCATGTTTACAGGGTGTTGGTTCAAATACGGTGCAAGGTAATTACAGGAAAATTACAATATCTGCACAGCTGAGCTTGTAAAAGGCATGCTGCATGTAATATGAGACTACAAACATGGTTCTTTTTGGAGGGTCTGGGAAGGGACATCACTGTGAAGCATGGCATTCTTTGTACAATTATCATATAGGAGGCTATTAATGGGAAACATTAAAGGCTAAAGCAAAGCTGTGAATATACTCCTCATCAGCAGATGACTCAAACTAGAAGTAGAAAGTAAGTGTGAAATGTACATTTAAACTTGTCAAGCACTCTACATCAGTCATTTACAGTCCTTGGGACCTTCTGCCGTGCTCTTTCTCCTACTTTATATAAACAGAGTTCTGAGGTAAAATGTTGTGTAACTGTTTGATTTGCGCTCCCTTTAGGACTCGACTGAACCACAGTGGGGTTTTTTTTCAGCATCACCAGACCTTTTTCCATTATGTCTGACTGATACAAAGAGCCTCTGTGTGTGTGTGTGTGTGTGTGTGTGCGCGTGTGCGTGTGTGCGAGCGTGTGTGTGCATGCGTGTGTGTGAGTGCATGTGTGTGCACTTCATGTCTAGATATCATCCATGAGTAGTTAAAACAATAGTTCTCTCAAAAATGAAAATTCTGTTATCAATTACTCATCCTCATGTCATTCCAAACCCATAAGACTTTCATTCAACTTCAGAGCATAAATTAAGACATTTTTAATGAAACCTGGGAGATTTATGTCTCTCCTTCTACAGTCCAGGTAACCAAAACTTTCAAGCTCCAAAAAGTTCATAAAGACATCGGAAAAGAAATCCATCTTCCTCCAGACATTTTTTTGTCCACTGTCACGTCAACACAACGTGCAACACAATGTTCTCTCATGAATGCGTGTCGGAGATATATGCAAAAGTGAACATATTTTGTGAATACACAATTAATTTTAGTTTTTTTTCTGCACACAAAGCATTCGTATCGCTTCATAAAATTGGGATTAAACCACTTGAGTCACATGGATTACTTTTACAATGCCTTTATGAACTTTTTGGAGCTTGAAAGTTTTGGATACTTGGACTGTAAATGGAGAGACAGAAATCTCCCAGGTTTCATTAAAAATGTCTTCATTTATGCTCCAAAAATTAAGGAAAGTCTTATGGGTTTGGAACAACATGAGAGTGAGAAATTTATGACAGAATTTTAATTTTTGGGTGAACTATTCTTTTAAAGAGTTACTGAGGCACTCTCAGACATTCTACTCATAATACCACATATTATAATGAAGTTGTAGTTATTATTATTAAATATTGAAAGATTACTAAGGTGCAGTTGGATTACTGTTGGAATATCATGTAACCATGCAGGAATTTTTTTTATATATTAATGTCAAAATTTCTTTCAGTTTTATCTTATGATACTAAATAGATGATCTAAATTGAAAGTGCCGATGGATCTTGACAGATTTTGCTGTCTGTTTTTTCCCCTCTTTTTCATTAGGATATTACAAAGAGAGTAATACCACACTACAGTGCTTTTTATGAGCAGCCATAATTTGCAGCTTTACCTTCCCTAACACGAATCAGTTTCAGTATAACCACTTCCTGGTTCATCGTTTCTCTGGAAAATCTTGCTAGAATTTTCTATGCAGTGTCACAAGACATACATGTTTCAGTCCTAATTGCATACATTTACATAAATTTCTTGCACAGTTTATAGTTAGTTAGTTAGATAGTGTTAGAATATTGGAAGTGGAAGTGTAATTACATTTCAATCAGATTTGCATTTTGCAGTCACAAGATCTAAAATATGTTGGTCCTGCTGGGGTAACCCTTATTGTTTCATGTAGACCTCTTTAGGAAGCTAATAAAAAAAAAAACTTTGAATTATCCATAGAAGTCTTGAGAGATGTGTAGTTTTATTAACTCCTGCCCTGGTCAGGCTGAATAAAATTAATAACAACACGTCCCTGAATGGAGTTTTATTAACTCCTGCCCTGGTCAGGCTGAATAAAATTAATAACAACACATCCCTGAATGTACTTATATCCTATAAATCAACATTGTTCTAACAGAGTGTATAGTTAAAACAGCCATATAAAAACAACACAGGTGCTCGTATAGAAACAAAATTTCCATCTGCGCATCTTAGAAGATGCAGGTTAAGAAACTCACAACAAAAGGAAAAGGAAAAGTAATGGCCCAAGTCAACCCATTCTACTCCTTTGGGAATAAAAGTGATTACATAACTTCTACTTCAATGTTATATTTCATGCAGAGTTAAATTAGAGTTCATTTGTACACCTTCTCTAAGAAAGGTGTTTGTTACAATTATTATGAATATGAAAATACTTATTTGTGATAAGTCTGCTACTTCATTTTTCCTTTCCCTCTACTTGGAAAGTTATGTCTTACTAATAAAACCCAAATTTATAGCTTAATATATAAATAAACTCAAAGCAAAATAATTCTTTATTCAGATGATATCCATGATTATACTCTATGGATCTCAGTCTATGTATTTACTTGTTTCAGCTACTATTTGCAAAGCAAATTGGGGGCATGAGAACTACACATCTGAGTGCAGGTTGTTATCTCACAAAACAAATGTACACAGGGGTTGACACACACCACTGGGAGTTCAACACCAATGCCACAACAGCAGGCAATGAAGACACTTATAGTAGAGGTCTGATAAGTTTACCATCTACGCACTGCAGATAGATCAGAAAAATGGGTGCAATTAAGTGCAGAATTGTGAACAGTGGAGTATAACGCAGGGCAAAAGAACACTAGAAGATACAGGAAGGACTGAAAGACATGCAGGAACAAAATGAAGCTCAGAGAGAAGTTGGTGAGTGACAGCATTCCACGGCTGCGCTGCTATCTTTCACAGAAAATTCACTCTTTATATAGGCATGAATTTCCCAAAAGGGTCAAAGCCATTTTAATATAGAAAAAAAGTATAATTTTGAAAATGTTTTGTTTTGGTGTTAAATTCATATTAAAATGCATGATCAAACTCAGATTATAAATTATAAATGGTTATGGTTAAGGTGGGGGACAAAGTAAGCAGTCTCAAGTTTTCTTATGACTTACTAAGAAATACAACTTATTGCTTTTACTTGCTACAATTCCAACATATTTCTTATGAGATTAGGGTGTAAAACATTTTTAATTATTATTATTATTTTATCAATATTAATACTATTATGTTTGTAAACTTTAGCCAGTATTTTACAGTTTATACACCTACTCCTTTTTCTAACAAAAAAAGCCCAAAATAACCACTAATACTTGTCCAGAGAACCTGGATTTAACTTCCTGTTTACTGATATTCTCAACATACACCAACATAACTTTCAGGACTTCTAATAAACAAAATTACTTTTGTTGAATTTCATACTAGTGAAGTTCTAAGGAAAGTTATGAACACATAACCCTGCTCTTAACTCTAAACTGTTCAGAACTTTTCATACAAGACCAAGTTGAAGGGGCTTTTCACTGTTAATAAACAATTGTATGAAGTGAAGGAGATTAAAATGAATGAATATTAATTCACAGAACTAAGTGAAAGTACTCTTTCTATATGTATGACCATGTGTACATCAAGCCATGAGGAATCTCTAAAAGAGAAACACACACATTCTGCTCAGCTCAACTTGGGGCACTGTCAAAAGAAAAGGGGATCTCACCACCGAAGAGGGTCTCAACAGAGAATTAGAGAGCAGTGCTTCTATTACTTAGGGTTGACTGACAGCTTCATAATATCCCTGGGTTAAGGAACAGCAACTTCTTGTTAGAGGGTAATTGGAAGCAGATGTGGGACTCTGCTACTGTTACTGACATATATTAGCTTAAGCAGACTCTCAGAAGAAACAGTCCCTGTTTTTCCGTGTGTGACTTTCACTACGTTTGAACAAAACAACCTTTTTACATGTAACCTCAGGTACATAATGTTTCACTTAGACAATTCCTTTCAGCTTCTCAGTCAGTATAAGTGTCAGTCTTCGACTATGGTAGTATTTTAAGTACGATAAAATATAACATTTAAATAAAAAAAAATATTCTGAAATATTTCATAAAACGCGTTCCAAGAGCAGCGACCATGTCATGTAAAAGGACACGAGATTTTTGGTAACAGAACTGAGTAAAAATGCATCCATCTCCCGCTTTGAAACCTTGTGTAAAAAAAATAAATAAAATAAAATAAAATAAAATAAAAAAAAATAATAAAGAAAGAAATTTACATGAGATTGACCAATATACATTTTGAACAGTGAAATATGTGTTATTAGGTTCGGTGTTGAAAAAATATAAATTAAATATATATATAAAAAAAATACATAAATTTAATTAAATTTTAAAGCGTTAATACAGGCAAATGTCTCCCATTCGGTGGAATGTCTCATATGCTGTTAACTGATTTAATCCAATGCTAGCGTGCTGTGGGCGCGAGGGAAGAGCAGAATTCGCGGCCGTTCTACATGATTCATACAACATTATAAAATGTTTACAATTTGGGTTTAATTTGGTTTTAAATATTAGCGACGATTACAAACGAGCCAAAAGATTAACCGATTTACAAAACTTGTTGATTTACAAAAATCCCCTCCCAACATTCACTTGTTTATTATAATGTACATAATACATTATACATTAATACCTTATACAAAAATAAAATAAAAATGTTCATTTTCAGGCCTGCAGAATGAGCATTCTGTGGTCTCCTCTCACGTGTACAGAGCTGAAGCATCAGCCCTTACTCACCTTGGCGAAGTACTGGGAAGAGATGAGCCGGCCAGAAGGGACAGGTAGACTAACCTCTCTCTCTCTCTCTCTCTCTCTCTCTCTCTCTCTCTCTCTCTCTCTCTCTCTCTCTCAGGGTCCTAAGGCGACCGGATAGTTTTCCCTCTTCTCCAAAATGAACCGAACAATGACTGGAAACAATTAAGAGACTTCTCATTAAGCTATACTAGTATTTAGAGTGCAGTTATGATCTGTAACAAAGACACAGAATGAATTTGCAAGACATTGATTTGGGATTAAATGTGTGGAGCAGGTTATGTGGACCCACCCCCTCTGAAACTTAAACGTAAAACATACCGGCAATTTTATCATCAGCTAAAGGGGGCAGTGTCTATAAACCAACAGTCTGAACAAAGCAATACAGATTGTTTATCTTAGTTTTAGTTGAAAACGTCATAAGAAGAAATTGAATACACAAACTAACAAACAGACAGAAAGAAATATAAGGGCAATCTGAAAAGGTCTTAATTAATCCACACTGTTAAACTAACATTCACCAGCTACTAAGAATACTAAGGATTATTAATGTTATTTAATAGCAATAGCTTTCATTTCTTTATTAATGTTTATGTTGTTTATTAAAATGGAATTAAAACATTAGCAAGCTACCAAAAATCAATACCAGTCTTTCAGAAATAATATGCAAATATTTAAAGCGTTAGGACTGTGTGTGTGTGTGTGTGTGTGTGTGTGTGTGTGTGTGTGTGTGTGTGTGTGTTGAGAGAGAGAGAGAGCCACAGAGTCATCATAAGGATGTCTACTAATAAATGTAAAATATAATAAAATGCAAATATATATATATATATATATATATATATATATATATATATATATATATATATATATATATATATATATATATATATATATATAAGTAAACTGGAAATGCACTTGAATCTGGTATTTTAAATTATATAAAGGTCTGTGTTAATTTAATAGCATTAAAAAAAAAAATACGGCATTTCGCAGACACCCTTATTCAGAGCAACTTACATTTATCTATTTTGTTTTATACAACTGAGCAGATGAGGGTTAGGGCTAATGGACCCAGCAGTGACAGCTTGGTGGTGAGGGGATTTGAACTCACAACCTTCCAATCACACATCCAATGTCCACTGAGCTACCACTGCCCAAAAGTAGCAGAAACTTTAGGTGTGGCCAAATGAACAATTTGGTACATTCCTGAAAAGAAGAAATGCACTGGCATGCTCAGCAACACCAAAATGTACTATTATACAAACAACACATGACTGACCAGGTTTAATATCAATGAGCAATTTTCAATAAAAAAAAAAAACAACACAAAGTGGGGGAAAAAGACCCAGACTGATGAGAAAAAGCATTAATACTTTCTATGTTTTTAAACTGCAAGAAGAAAACTAAATTTCAGGTCAGAACAGTACCCATCTTGCACCCATCTCGGTGGCAAAATTTTTAAATGGTCTTTCAGTAAACAGAATTCTTTGTTAACAGTTTTCTTTATCTTCATTTGTGCTAATCATGGTTTATGAATGCACTGCCAGAGTTTTCATTTATTCTTACAAACTTTTTGTTCATGCTGTGCAATTTTATGTTCACCATTCTGGCACCAATCTCACATTTGGGCGGGCTTAACAGCGATTTACTCTCATTGGCTAGTGAGATTTGGAATGGCAGCTCAAGTGTCCAGCTGAGGAGGAGGAGGAGGACATTGATGACACCGCTGCCACTGTGTGCCATTCCTGAGATCTCATCTTAGAGAAAAATAGTCATATGAGACTACCCAAACCTCAAATATTCATTATGAACTAATATACTAACTAAACAAGTAAGTAATTTCCACTACAAAGTGCAAACAATATAACTATACAGAGAACCGCATCCAGAACGCTCTCCAAAATTCGTGACATTGAAGTCTCTACTTCTTTTTCAGGGAGCTGTTGATCCAAATCTCACTAGCCAATGATGATTTAAAAATTTAAACGTTTTGGCTGAGATTATCTTTTAAGATAAATATATTGTATGTAACTGGTGTTGTGGTTATTAGGGCATTGCCTATAGTCTGTGTTTATTCAAAAAAAAAAAAATCTATATTGCTTTGTTCACATTTATTTTAAAGTTCCAATCATTACAGCAAGTTTCTTGTATTAATAGAATCTTTTGGTGATTCATTTTGGTGATTCATCTTTTGGTGATTCAAAGTGCGATTACACTGTGCCTTAAAGTCAATGCCTTTTAATGTTCAAAAATCAATTATTGATTTTCTCTCAGTGTTTTTTATGAGTCTGTTTTTAATATGGTTTGAAGAGTGAACAGATGTTCTGTTGTTCTGTGGTTCTGTAAGAAGGAAATTTGAGTTTGATTTATTTCTTTGTGTTTTGTATTTTGTGTGTATTTTTGATTAAATTCTCCACATAATTATATTACAGACTACTAACCTTCTAGCACAGATTTGTATTTTTATTTGGTCTTTAGTTTCTATATGGCAGGTATTATCAGTGTGTCCATCTCAGTTAGGTTGTTATTTACTGATATTTGTTCTAATATATTTCACTGGTTAATGTTTGTTGTTGTTTGGATTCAGGAATTTCATATATTGGCATTTTGTACTGAAACACATTATTTCTTTGTTTTATTTAATGACTTTCAATATTTCTCACATTATAGTTTCACAGATTTTGAAATTGATTTTTCAATTTTTGTTTATTGGTCATGGACATGCATATATTTGGTCCACAGTGTCTCTGTGTTTGCGGTTGTAAAGGTTTTTGAGCTGTTCTGATTTTGGACATTTTCTGAATTTGTTGCTGAAGATTTCAAAAACTCTTCGACAACAAATTCAGAAAATGTGCAAACTTGAAGATTATTGAAAACTATTATTGAAGATTATTGGAAACCCTTTGGATGTTGCTGTAGCTGAATTCAAATAAGGTGAACAAATGTACAAATATATAAAAAATAAATAAATAAATAATCAATAAAATAAATAAATAAATAAATAAATGTAGCATTCTCAAAATCTCAAATTTCTCAAATGAAATTAACTATGGTGGTTCACCGGAGCTTGAATTAAATTTTAACGACACCCCCCCCCCCCCCCCCCTTTTTTTCACATTTGGGATTAACCCTATTTTTACAAATGCTGTAACTTTGGAAACATTTATTTTTTCAGATGTTAAAAATTTCACAGTTTTCCCAGGCCACCACAATTACCAGAACTATGTTCTCTTTTTGTCAGTCTTGCTGAGATTTGAGAAGATGGCTAGCCTGTGGTATACAGCACAGTATGTTGCAAAAAAAAAAAAAAAATGATATTGTAGCAAAATATCTTAAACTGTCAAGTGTATCTAGTATTTCCTATTACAAGATTACAACAAACCAAATGTAAGAATCCTAAAATGTATTTTTAAACAGTTGTACTAATTCCAGGCTTGAAATAATCTTGTTCTATTGGCAGATCATTTTTGCTAATTTTAAGCATTTATTTCTAGAAAAAAGCTAAATAATCTGCCAATAGACCAAGAAAATGCAAAGTTTGAAATGAATAAAAATAGTCTATAAATAGGATTAATAATGTTATATTTGTTTAACTGAAAGCTTATTATAGGAAATACTAGATAATTCTAACTATATTCAAGATATTTTCATTTGCTAAGATGTCATTTTTTCGTTGTGTATATTCTGTAATTTGCAGGTGGTTAGATTAATATGTGGAGAAAGCTTCTTATTGCTGATTTTAGCTTTGGCAGTGCTGCTGTGGTTGGTAAAGATTCAGCATTTGGTGATGTCCATGGGTTCCAGACTTCTGACAGTCATTAATTACCCCCATGTTAAACTAATCCTGTGTGAGTGCACTCTGTATTTTTTAGGTAGTTGATTCGTTCTTGAGTCCAGTCATCAAACACTGCGAACTTCCCGAAAAATCTTCCCATTGGAATCTTCCCAATACCACAAATGGAATGATTATGTACCATTTCTTCAAACACAGTTTGATAATGTCATTCTCCCTAAACTGAAACTAAAAATAAAATTTTAGCTCTTGTCCAGTTGCAGCATTTCTTTTGCTTTGTTGGTGCCATATCATATTAGTGAACACTGAGGTGCAGCACCATGTTAGGGATAACGTGCGGGGCTGCTGTGATGGATTGTCAGCATGTAAATGACCAAAACAAGCCCATCTCTGCAATTTTTACAGAAATCGATTTTCCCATACGAATTGATGATAAATATCACAGACATCTGTAGTAACAATTAATTTACAGCCATATGTCCTGAAAACTAATCCAGTCTGAATAGGGCTTTTGTTACCAGAAGGACTATACTTGTTGGCAGCAGAGTTCTATGTGTTATTTTATTTCTAAAACTAAAATAAATTATTGAAATCACAAATAGTACACAAAATCTTTAAACAAAATTGGCCCAAAACTGTGAGCTAGCAAATAGAAATTATTATAATTAAGGGTAGCTCACTAACACTGTAATAAGCTACTATCCTTAGATGTGATCCATGTGTATCTCTAGATCATATGATTAGTGACAGAAAAGTGCTCCCCTTTTATGACCGCAAATAAAAGCTAACCAACAGTCAGTAACTTACTGGCTAATTGTGTGTGTGTGTGTGTGTGTGTGAGTGTGAGTGTGTGTGTTTGTGTGTGTGTGTGTGTGTGTGTGTGTGTGCACTCAAAGATCACTGGGTGCAATCAATGCCCTGCAGATGGTATTTCTAGGTAGTTAATATTGCTCTTGGAATACGGAAATGACGTTCCAATGGCCATGATGCATGGTATCTTCCACTTTTAACCACTTCAATTTGCTGTCCATATTATTAATGTTGGTACTATATGGACACTCAGGTGCAAGTCTTGCAGCCTTATTGGACCAACTCTTCAGTGAGTTTATAATGTCATTGTTATATATGATGTCAGTGAGATAATATAATGTCAATATTTGACTATACGATAAAAGTATAATGCGATTTAAAAAACACGTGAACTCAAAAAACATGCTTAGTTTAGCTCTTTTGTTAAATATTTACTGCAGCACATTCCATATTTTATAGATAGTATTATAAATATGCTTAGACCAGAACAGTTTACTACAATTTACGAAAATTGTCTACATCCATAGGGTGGATCAGAGTTTTGCTTTAATGCCAAGAATAAGCAGAGACTCGGTGACACAGTACCTTCGATACAGACCTGATCAATCAGTGCTCATTCTCCATGCCAGAGTTGCTCAGAAGTCCTATGGAAATGAGAAACGGTAAGAATGTCTTATATAAGACAATGAAGAATAAGACATGCTTCATTCAGTTCTCCCAATTTTAACTGTGTAAAATTTCATTATGGACCTAGAGACCTAAATTGGCTGTCTAGCTTAGATTTTATGATGCTACTTTATTTTTCAGTGGAGTTTTATATGTGATATCCTCAGAGTAATATTTACATTTAGTGTGAACTCTCAGTTAAATATTACAAGTCAGGATTCATTCTTAAACACCTCATTTACTAGATGGCATGTAACATTGTATAGGATTAGGTTTTAGTGAGTAGTAACCAAAGTAAAGGAAAGCAAAAAAAGATAAACATTCATGTAAGGTACACTGCAAAAGATGATATCTTAGCAAATGAAAACATCTTGAATATAGTCCCTGTGGAAGTGGGGGCATTCTCGAACGATGGTTTGAGAATGGAGGGCGGAGCCGGAGAGTGGTAAGGAATGTACACCTTGCTCAGTGTTGCGGTGAGGAGATGTGTGCATAAAAAGGAGAGAGACAAGCACAAAGACAGAGAGAGAGAGAGAGAGAGAGAGAGAGAGAGAGAGAGAGAGAGAGAGAGAGAGCATCCAGCAGCAAGCCATATGTGTGCGCGTGTGTGTGTGTGTGTGTGTGTGTGCACTGTAAAACTGGATAAGTTCATTTAACTAAAAAATTTCATGAAACTAATTTAGTTTCTTTAAGCCAAATACACGTAAATATAACAAAATGTAACTCAAACTTTGTAAATAAATTTTTGTTATTTTGTATTTGGCTTAAAGACATTGATTGATCAACTTTAAAATTTTGAGGTAATTAGTTTCCTCACATTTTTTTGAGTTAAATTAATTTATATGGTTTTACTGTGTGTGTGTGTGTGTGTGTGTGTGTGTGTGTGTGTGTGTGTGTGTGTGTGTGTGTGTGTGTGTGTGTGTGTGTGTGTGTGTGTGTGTGTGTGTGTGGGTGTGTGTGTGTGTACAATAAGCTGAACGTGAAAGAGAGAATAAAGCTCCCTTTTGAGTTGTTCCAAGCATGCCTCCAGCTTACTTATTACAAATACAGAGTGTAACACTTGTGAAGAAACCCGGAATCTGAAGAAAACACTGTCACATTTTTATCTAGTATTTCCTATTACAAGATTACAACAAACCAAATATAAGATTACTAAAATCTATTTCTAGACATTTTACTCATTTCAAGCTTGAAATCGTTTCATTCTATTGGCAGATAATTTAGCTAATTGTAAGCATTTATTTCTAGAAAGAAGCACAATTATCTGGCAATAAAACAAGACCATTCCAAGCTTGAAAAGAGTAAAATAATAAAATAGAAGGAAATACTAGATAAATCTGATATTTGCACTTGCTAAGATGTCATTTTTATTGCAATGTATGCATATTTTTAAGTCCAAGAAAGTATATAATTTTGGTGTTTAGCAATTTTGTGTCTGGGCAAACAGATTTTTCTGTCCTCCTCCTTGTGTGTACCTCTGTGGAGCTGGATGGAATCTCAGACAAGAACATTTTGAAGGTTTGTGAGTCAGTCATTTCTTTGGTTTAATCATCATTACTTTATTAATACTTAGATCGTGACTGAAATACCTTGAGAAAAACTGTATTATAAGCCCTAGAATGATTGTACATGATTACATAACTCTGACCTTTCTCACAAACATCAGGTCTTGGTGAGTCTAGTTGTCGTGTGTGGGGGTATATGGGTCTGGATGGCTCCCCTGGGACACAAGCAGACAACTTCAAGCTGAGCTTTGAAGAACAAACAGAAAGAAGGGTACAACAATACTTCAGACCCAAGTCGAAAGATATAAATTGACATACATTGAACTGGAACTCCAGCTAGGAAAATACAGTGGATATAAAAGTCTACACACCCCTGTTAAAATGGCAGCTTTTTGTGAAGTAAAATAATGAAATTCTTTTGTGAAGTAAAAGAATAAGATAAATCATGTCAGATCTTTTCCCACATTTAATGTGAAATTGCAAAGTATACAAATGAATTGAAAACAATCAGAAACTTTTCAGGGAAAAAAGTAATAAATAAATAACTAAATAAATAAGTAGAAAACTTGCAATAAATTAGTTGCATAAGTGTGCAGACCATAAACTAATACTTTGTTGAAGCACCTTTTGATTTTATTACACCATTCATACTTTTGGTGTAAGAGTCTATCAGGGCAGCACATCATGTCTTGGCAATATTTTCCCATTCTTTCTTGAAAAAACGTTCTAGATCCATCAAATTGTAAGAGCACCTCCATCCCACTTCAGGTTACCCCAGGTTTTAGTTGGATTCAGGTTTGGGCTCTGGCTAGGTCACTCAAAATCATTGAGCTTCTTTTGGTTAGGCCATTCCTTTGTTGACATGGATGTATGCTTTGGGTCACTGTCATGCTAATCATACGCCTGAAGGTTTTGCACTAAAACTGACTGATATTTGTATCTATTCATGATTCCCTCCAGCTTGATAAAAGCCCCAGTTCTGGTTGAAGAAAAGCAGCCCTAAAGCATGGTGCATGATGCCACCTCCATACTTCACCTTGGGTATGGTTTTCTCTTGGTGGTGTGCTTTTTTTTTTTTTTTTTTTTTTAAACACAACACATTTTGCCAGATGCTTTGGGGTGATTTAATTGAGCTTGGATGTTTTTTGTGAAAAAGGGCTTCTGTCTAGCCACCCTACCCCACAGCCCTGAAATGTGAAGAATATGAAAGATTGTTATAATATGCAGAGAGTATTCAATACTTTCAGTAGTATATTTCTGCATCTCCTTACATGTAGCGGTAGGTCTTTTGGCAGCCTCCCTGGTCATTTTTTTTTGTCTTGTCCTTTTGTATGTTTTGGAGGGACCTCCTGTTCTTGTTGATGTCATCGTGGTACAGTACCCCTTTTTCTCCACATGTTGATGATGGCCTTCACAGTGTTCCATGGTATACGGAAAATATGGAAATGTTTTGGAAATTATTTTATACCCCTTTTCTGATTGATACCTTTTTACAGAGAGATCCCGTACATGCTTTGTAATCTCTTTGTGGACCATGGTTTCAGGAGTCAGATGAAACTAAGGAGTATCCTACAGAAACAGCTGGTCTTCATTTGTGGTTATTCAGAATAATTTAATTGATGACATGTATGATAATTACTTTTGAACATGAGATTTAATTAATTGATTCATTCTGAACACAGCCAAATCCCCAATTATAAAAGGGCGTGTAGACTTATGCAACCAGGTTATTGTAACTTTTTTTTAAAATATACTATTCCACTTTTCCCCTAAAAATGTTTCTGATTGTTTTTCACTTAATTTTTATACATTTTAATTTCACAGTGAGGGTAGAAAAAGTTCTGATATGATTTGTCTCGGTTTCATTTTTTACATCACAAAAACCTGCCATTTTAACAGGGATGTGTAGACTTTTTATATCCGTTGTACCTGCAATAAAGGAACAGCTATATTGAAGGAACTAGTTCGAACTAGTTCACCTCTTTAAATCCATTTCTTTAACTTTTTATTGTGTTTGCATTTCACTGATGTTCCTTCATAGCTGTTAATTGAAATGTTTATCCAATATTTAACCAAACAGCTCCTAAAGGCAACCCATTTACTTTTATTGACTGATGATGCACTCTGCCAATGTGTTAATTATACTTTGCTTCAATGAAGATTCACTTTCTGTCTCATAATTTTAGGCATCTAGTTTTTGTGTACCAACCTATTCTTCATCATATTTTACCATATTTGACCTTTTTCAAATACCATATCCCTCAGAAGAGTAAAATATTTACCATTTACTGAGTGTACAGTGCCAAACCATCTAGGAAATCAGGAAAGGTTCGACTAATATTTAACTTGTGTTTCCTGAAACAAATTGGGATTGCGATTCAAATAGAGACTCCATTTTTGTTCTGTGCTTGTTCCTGTCTAACTGTGTCTCCATTCTCAATATGCCTTATTATTTAGGGTTATGGCATTATTCTGATTGTATGGTGCCTTGATTCATAATGCTAGTGAAAAATATATCCTTTCTATTTTAGTAAATATTCAGTTCACTATTCCAGGACTACCCTGCATAGGCCTGTTATATTTTAATGAATGAATGAACTAATTAATTTACTTGAAGGAAATGTATATTGCTTAGCTGATGTTTTCCTCAATAAAATTTTCTCTTTTTTTTTTTTCTTAAATTATATTTTTAGATGTTTGCCTGTGCCAAAACCCTGTATATCTCGGATACAGATAAGCGGAAACACTTCCGTTTGCTACTTCATCTGTTTCACAGTGGAGGGCAGGAGATCGGCTCTTTCCAAAGTGGACTTATTAAAGTAATCTCCAAACCATCACAGAAAAGACAATCCATGAAGAACGCAGATTGTGAGTCAGTTTGTGAGTGTGTGCTAGATTGTTTCAAATGGTGACTGAGATTAGACTCAGACAACATCTACAATGGTGTGGAATTGAGAACAGTTGGAATCTAAGAAAGTTTCAAATACAACGATTCACATAATTAATGGGAAATTGCTACTACTTATTGGAAAGGTTTTTTGCAGGAAGATAGAAAATGACATTTTAATGGATTAATTGTTTTATTCATCGGCATGCTCTTAATTGAATCTACCAAATTATATTCGTTTAGATTTTTCAGTTTAGAGATTTTCTTCTCTGCCATTGATAACAACTGGTTGAATGAACACTTTAACTGGGATTTCAGGACTACCATCATAGCAGGCCTGGCCTGCCTATTAATATCGTATTTTCTCACATTTGTTTACATTGTTTACATTTCCAAAAAGCAATAATTTCAACCTCACTGTTACTGGAGAAGGATATATCTTTCTGATAATTAACAGTAAATAACTTAAGTTAAAATGACCAGCAGATTTTATCATTAGTTCATTAATTTCATAACCTAAGCAAAACATTTTACTATTTCAAATACTCTTACAACTGATTGAGCCTGGCAGCTCCATAAAGTATAACTTTTTTGGAACTTAAATATTTATGTAATAATTGGTGTTTTTCCCCGCGATGAACTGGCATCTTATCCAAGGCTCCAGATCCACCACAACCCTGATAAGGATAAAGTGGTTATGAAAGTGAGTGAGTGAGTGATTGGTGTTTTGCCCACACACTGTTTAATTATTACCGCCCATGAACGCTTGTCTTATCTTATTTATTCCTATCTACATAATGCTTACTTGTCTATATACTATGTGAATATTACTGCAACTCCTAGTCCTAGGACCATGTTCAATAAAGAGCCACTGTAGAACCCTATTCAGCACCCAAAGAAGTGAAGCGTTTGACCTTTGTCCATTTGATCCTAAAACATACGGTTAAGGGCAAGGTCCTCCAAGAAGGTCTCACGAAAAACAAAGAAGTGCTGTAAATGGCTCAGTGATGGCAAAGTGATGTTGAATTCCTCACCCTCTGGAGAGAAAGAGACACAATGAGATGATTGTGTGACCAATAAAACAGCAGGCTGGTTTTGGCTATTCTATGTCAGTCATTGCTGTTGGCATGTGTCTGTGTGTCAGTATGTTTAACTTTGCTTTTGTCTTTATATGTGTTTTCAGTGTGTATCTCATCTGGTTCAAGAGTGTCATTGTTTAATCGCCTGAGGTCTCAGACAGTCAGTACACGTTACCTTGCAGTGGAGGGTGAAGCTTTTGTGGCTAGTGCCAGACAATGGACTGCTTTTACTGTCATTCGAGGTCTGAAAGATTTTCTCTTTTTAAAAGCTTCAAAAGTCTGCAAATATTTCCAGGACACATGACCATAGTGGACTTCTAAAACCTAAAGTGCAACGAAAATATCTCATTTCTAGTGTGGATGAGTTTCAAAATCATCTATTAGACTCAACCTCCAAAATAGCAAGATGTTTGGAAAAACAGCATGAAAGAAGCTCATCTTGCAGAAAAAAAAAATCTGTTTAGGAAAATAGAAATTCATCTGAGTTGTTTATTTTATATATTATATTATATTATATTATATTATATTTATTTATTTATTTATTTATTTATTTATTTATTTATTGTGAGCATGTACATATGTTGCTAGTACGTAGAAAAAGTGATGAATTTTGCAAAATATTGCAGTGGTCTGCAAGCCAACACTGATCATCCATTTTTCTTTCTTTGTCTCTTTCTCTAAAGTGGAGGATCAGCAGACAGACTGCAGTGATTACTCTATGTGTGAGAGTTATATCTGTTATGGCTGTGTGGTTCAGCTGGTATGCACCATTTCAGGAGTTGCACTGCCACCCATGGTATGCACTTTAGTTTGCTTCATTGTTTGTAATTAGACCTGAATAACACCTAAGACAATAGAGTAACTGCCTATAAACTGAACACATGTGACCACAAAAATGGTTTCTTAAAAACAACTAATCACTCATTATATTTCTAAGACATCTTAAGGGCCATTGCTGCAATCCTCAGTGAAGCTGCACATGCATCAAACCAAACAACATAGCACATTACTGATATTTTGTGGCTGCTAGGGTACATTGTATGTACACTACCAAATGGGGTACACTATGGGAGTAAAAAAAACAATATAGTCATGTGAAAAAATAAGTACACGCCATGAAAATTGTTGGCTTTTTTTTTTTTTGGTACATATTTGGACAAGCAAACATTTGATCCTCTTTGAAATAGTGCCTATTATTAAAGCTGATACACTCTGTCAAATGACAGAATTGAAATTTTGTTGTAATGTTCACAATTTAAAAAAAAAAAAAAAAAAAAAAAAAAAGATCAGTCACATGGACAAAGAAAGTGCACTCCTACATCTATCACGCCTCCAAATCTATAAAATTAGAATCAGATGTTCAAGCTTGGGTGCCAGTGATTAGAACCTGCTTAGGGAGTGCAGGTGGAACCTGTCTGATTTATACCCGTCTCATATCTAGCATCTGGTGATCCCTTTGCTATTGAGATTTGTGGTGTCATCATGCCAACCAGCATAGCACTGTGTGTGTGTGTATATATAAAATAAAACCACTGAAAAGCGAAAGTAATAGATAAAGAATAAAGTGCCTTTTCAGTTGTTCCAAGCCTGCCTCCAGCTTCCTCATTATTTGCCGGAACTGAGGGAGAGTGTCACAGACCTATTGAAAGAACACATCTCTTACTGAACTTACTTGTTGTCTCTGAATGTATATTGAATTATCAAATTTATCCAGTATTTCTTATTATAAGATTACCATAAACCAAATATAAGATCATTAAACCTATTTCTGGACATTATTTCTCATTTGAAGCTTATAGTTTTCTTATTCCATTAGCAGATACATTTTTAAAATTAGCAAAATTATCTGCCAACAGAACAAGACTATTTCAAGCATGAAATGAGCACAAATGGCTTGAAATAGGTTTAATAATCTTGTATTTGGTTTATTTTAAGAAAATAATTATAATAATTTTATTATTATAATTATTATATTTATTATAAATAATATTATTTTTTAATAATAATTAAAAATAATTTTGGCTTATAATAAGAAATACTAGATCAATTTGACTAGGTATTTCCACTTGCTAAAATGTCATTTTTGCAGTGAAATGCTTTTGGTTCAATACGAACTGAAGGAACTAGTTTGTGAATGATATGTTTGAACTGGGACTTGTCAGTCATGAATGAAATGAATGAACTGGTAATTGTCATTCATGAAAGAAATGAATGAACTAGGTGAACGAACGAGGATCTGCTGACTTACTGATGTCGGCTCGGCTGATATATACATGTCGTTCATTCAGTTTACCACCCTTTCAAAAAAAATGACAAAGAGGGCAGAAGAGCGCATTTGAACAGTGTGTAGCACTAAGACAAGCCTTATGTGTTTTTGTTGTGGTGTTCATAGCATAATCCGCTATACACAAATGTGTTCTTAGCATAATCCACTATACACAAATGTGTTCTTAGCATAATCCGCTATACACAAATGTGTTCTTAGCATAATCCGCTATACACAAATGTGTTCTTAGCATAATCCGCTATACACAAATGTGAACGTGTAAAAATGACGGATGGCTATTTTTTAAAATTATTGTTTCATTGAAAACTACTTCAAACACGTATGTAAAAATGTACATTTTTTCAAATTACATTCGTATCATCATTCATGATGTAACTTACAGAAAAGGTCACTGAACGAATTGGTGAGCGAATCTGAATAAATCTTTGTGGTGAATGGAATCAAAAGATTTGAGTCAGCGGGATGAATCAAAATTACCACCACTACTTGGAATGTTATACATTGAATATAGTGTAGGTTAAATGAATTTAGGCTCAAACCCTGGGGATAAGCTACAAGGTCACACCAAAGTCATCTGTTCAATGATGCTTGCAGGAGGACATACAGCTAAGGCATGCTATCATGATCGTTAGCAAAAAGACTTTGTAGAGACCCATTTCTGTTTGGCATCCTGTATGGATCATAAGTAAAATTCTTAAGCTACCCCAACATAAAAATGAGATCACAAGCTGTGCTTTTGGTGATGCATGGTGAGGAAAGGTGCCCTGATCCTTTCAGAAAGGCTGTGACAATTTTTGAACCACCAGTAAGATGCCATCCCTCATGGATGGGCTGCACAGGGCTCTTTAGCAGTTAGTGGGCATTTCCTGTATTGCTGACCCCCAGGGTAAGATGCCTGCTAGAGGTGTGAGGACATGGCTTGGATTGTGGTAACCACTGCTGAGAAGTATATTAGCACAGAGCTGCCCTGCATCTTGGCTTAAGTGTCAAACTGCCAAAAGTGCAGTTGTGATCAGTTCCATCACAGAGCGTTCAGAAGGTTCATGCAGAAAAAATCGCTAGCGTATTCCCTGTGCATGCCTTGTGTAAGGCAATGTTGTAAGACCTCATACGAATGTCATCAATATACCTGCATTGGGTGCTTATTCTCTGAGTGTAGTAGATGTGAGGCAATCGTAGCTCAAGAGGGTATCCAGGTGTTAAACAGCACAGTCATGAGGGATGAAACAGAATCAGTGAATTCTTCAAGTGGCATGCAAGAACATATATTTTTTTTTAATAGCAAACTCCTTTATCTTTTGATCTCAACCCCAAATTTCTTGGTCTGGTAAATGGTAAATGGTCTGCTTTGTTAACCTTAGTGGTTCCAATGTGCTTTACACTGTGTCTCATTCACCCATTCACACACACCAATGGTAGCAGAGCTCCCATGCAAGGTGCTAGCTTGCCTTCGGGAGCAACTTGGGGTTCAATGTCTTCCCCAAGGACATTTCAGCATGTGGAGTCATGTGGGCCAGGAATCGAACCACCAACCCTATGATATAGTAATGGATAACCTGCTCTACCACCTGAGCCACAGCCACCAAGTTACATCCTATCACTTTGAACAGGGACCATTAATGATCAAACCTTGTGAAATGACTTACCATCGGTGGTCTGGGACTTCAAATTCAGCTTTCTCAAAGCTATATACACAACATGGGCAAAAGTATGTGGACACTGGCCCATCACACCCATATGTGCTTTTTGAAAATCCCATTCCAGAGTTTGTCCCCCCTTTGCCATTATAATAACCACCTCTCTTTGGGGAAGGCTTTCCACTAGATTTTTAAAAATGTGGCTGTGGGGGTTTGCCCATTCAGCCACAAGAGCATTAATGAGGTCAGCACTGATGTCAGGCAAGGAGGCCTAGGGCACAGTTGAAGTAGGTCTTCAGTGGGGTTGTGGTCAGGGATTTCTGCATGCCATTCAAGTTTCTCCACTCCAACCTTGGCAAACTACATATGTCTTCATGGACCTTGCTTTGTACACAGGGGCATTGTCATGCTGGAACATGTTTAGGGTAAGGCACTTAGTTCCGGTGACAAGAAAGTGTAATGCTACAGCATATTAAGACATCCTATACAATTGTTTGCTTCTAACTTTGTGGCAACAGTTTGGGGAAGTCCCACATATAAGTGTTATGGTCAGATATCCACAAACCTTTAGCCATATAGTGAATCAAACTCCATAATTATGAGGTGATGTACTTAATCCATAAGTATGAGGTAATGAAAATTGTGAATAAAGTGTACTATTTTTCCTCTTTATAAGGTGATTCGTAAAGTGAATAAGCAGCATGCATGCCTGGATATAGATGAGCCAGTGTCCCAGCTTCATAAATGTGCATTTCAGCTCAGAAACAGCAAGCACATGTACCTCTGCCTCTGCAATGAAGAAATCTTCCAGTACCAGGTGAAAATACACTCAGAATGCACAAGAGTAAAGGCACATCTAATTTAAAAAATGCACATGTAATTATCTTATTTTAATGAATTAGAATCACTAGTTAAATATGTAACTGTGATGAACCACAAATAACTGTAAGGTATGATGAGAATCACCTAGATACCTACATAGACCTTTAACAGATAAATAAAATATATCAATGTATAATCAATTTACATGTATATATTTAACATTTGCACACCATTTCAGAACAGCTTTCTCCAAAAGCCATACAAGATCAGTGTACTGTTGGGTCCTGCCTTCAGTAGTGTTTGCTCAGTTGGTGATTCATTCTGGGGGGTCGAAACCCTCCAAAAACACCCTCTGCCAGGTGACCTGGCAGAGGGTGTTAAATCTCTCCTTCAATTTGAGAGCACAGATCTGCTCATGGAGCAAGCTGCCAGGGTGTTTCAACCACCAGCAAAAGCAGAACGGAACTGGTCTTGGGGCCATACATTGCTGAATTCAGGAATTTGTGGCAACCGGGGTCTGGAAAGATTGTACCAGCAAGCGTAGGAGAATAATCACTGTGACCACCATTATCAGTACTAGCATTCTCAACAGAAGCCAGTACTGCACATGGCAGCCTGCCTGAATCTGACTGGCAAACCTTGTAATGTCTGCCACACTTTAAGATGACAGAATGGCTAGTATTCTTAGTGAATCTAGTCTGCTTGTGTGGCCTGCTTCAGTGATAGGGACATTTATCTGAGTTCATGCAAAGGAGAGTGGATATGACCTGAATTGCCTGCTCCTTGGTGGGGGCATATAGGAGTCAGACATACTGTACTATATCAGTATGATGCCATTCGCCATGAGGGGAGACAAGATGGCTTGTGTGAAGCTCAAAACTACCTGTGTAGCTACAGAGAGGGTAAAAAGTAGTACTTTGAAAAGGATTGCCTGCCTTTGGAAAGCTATGGTGTTCTGCGGGGATGGGGAGATGAAAATAAATAAAATAAATCCACTGTTAAACAGTCCTGTGGTTACACAGCTTTACCTACATCTGACAACATTAACATACAAAAACAAATTGTCTAAGCAGTTTAACCATCTCAAATCTAGGTTTGGGTGAAAATATCTGCCGTTTTGAACAAGGAAGTACATTGTGTACTTGGTTTTGAACCATAGTTGTGAATTACTGGGCCTATCTTTTTGCGCTTCTATCTAGAAAAAAATCTAATTTCTTGAATCTGAGCAATGATTTTGGGTCTGAGATCAACAAGGTACTGACCCCCAAAAAGGTTGAGGACCTGTGGTAAAACTGCAATTTGTACTACTGTGACCTTGTCATCAGGACCCACTGATGTAGTAGGTGACAGCTGGGTGATCTTTTTAGCTGTAAAGTATCATGTCACCAGTCCAATGCTGGGAGTGAGGTGTTTGCTCCCTCACAGAGGAATCCATGACAGGACTCCTCCAATGCTAACAGTACGACAGATGACATATCGCCAGGGCATGCAAGTTCTTACCCCATTAAAAGGTGTAATAAAATCCTTGCAGTGAGGCTGTCACAACCAACATTATGGGAGTGGACCAAGTGTTGTCTGTTACCTAGCACCATCTAATCCAAATTGGGTTGCTGCCACAGTTCGCTTGGTAGGTCATTATCAGCTTGGATTACTGAGGCATGGCTATAGATATAGCTTCCTTTTCTCTCCCAAGAGGAGGATGACTAGGCACTGGGAGAGATCTGTTGAATGGTTGAATGAGCCTCAGCTCCTGAATCTATTATTTCAGCTGAATCACATCTGCCACCAAGTTATCAATTCCCCTAGAAATCCAGTCAGACTGCTCTCAGGGCTCATTCTTATGCATATCAGTTGATACTGGACATGGGCACTTTCAAACAGTGAGCATTTAGGCTGCAGGTTTTATCAGATTGGACTGTGAATCAGGGTCTGGCAGCAAAACCCTCCCTCTTGGCATCAACATTGCTGTGTGACTACAGTTCAGCAAGATGCCAGAGTCAGCCACTGTCTTTTGTAGATGTTTAATTCCCAGGCCATGAGCACATAGATGCTAGCATGAACACTCAACCCTGCTAGCAGCACAAATCCATAGATTTTCTAGTCAGCTAGATGTTGAAGATGATCTATGAAAAAAGGGAGCTAGGAATGAATAAAATTACATCACAGAGGCAGAATGGTATAGATTTTGTTCCAAATATCCATGAAGCCAGATGAAGAAAGGGAAAGTTCGATCATGTGTCAATTCATGATATTACAGATCTCAGGATTCATATGTTAACAAGGGTGAAATAGAACTACTAAACTAAATGTACTGGACTGCTCTGGTAAATTTTAATTAAACTTTAGCATTAGATTAAAAAAAATTTACAACTCTGACATATTTCTTAATGTGTTACTATAGCACAAGTTAACATCTGCTGCTTTTGGTGTTTGTTAATCTTATAGTACCTAACCCATAAAATTACAGCAAATTTCTAAAATGGAGAGCATCCCCGTAAGAAGTATGTGTGAAAACAGAATATCATTAGCTATTTGCTATAAATATTGTTGTTCACAGAAAATACATATTTTAACTAACTTCTACTAAGACATTTCAATTGTAGTATTGCACCGAAAATTTGCCTGCTCCTCTTGTATATACTGTACATATATAAGCTTTTTTGTATACTGTATATATGGTAAGTGATGCAGTGATTCTTTTATGGGCATTCTTCTTCAGGCTTCTCCATGTCCAAAGGAGAGCAGTCGAGAGGTGTTGAATGATGGTTCATGTTGGACCATCACTGGTACAGAGGTTGTTGAGTATACCTTCAGTGAGAGTCTGACCAGTAGCCCAACTGTCATCAGCCCCATCCCTGTCATTAATGGACTGGAGGTAAGATATAATCAATAATAATAAATGTTCTCATACCCTTGTAATAATTACAGAACTATTAAATGGCCTTTTTAAATATTTGTCCATTTATTTTGTTCAATTGTTTGGGGTTACTATATCACCAAAAGACAAAAGTTTAGTGCAATTAATTCATTAATTTGAAATAAAATATGTATAAAAAATTGAGTTAAGAAAAATAACTATTATAAACACATTATTAAACAACTGTTACGAAACAGACTGGAGGCGGATGCAGGTGCAGGTCACAGTCTTTATTACTTAAACCAGAAACAAATAAACAAACACAGGGAGCGCAGTCTCTACTGACTCTACACACTCTGGTCCCCTAGCTACGACCGCTAGCATGCTACACATTAGCACATACTGGTATACTTCCTTCACTTGGCGAACTAAACCAACTATAATACTGCGCGATGTGCGCAATCACGGGGGTGGGGGTTAACTAACAAACCTAATTAACTCAAAACATGTGCACCTGTGGCAAATCAGAGACAAACTTAACTCAATGTCCAAGCGGGAAGTGAACGAAAACAAAAGAGTCACGTGACCAGTCAGCGGCCGTACCGCAGTGCCCTCTGCTGGCCGTGGCGTAACAACAATTGCACATATAAATAACTTAAGACAATAATACCAAATAAATACAGTAATAAATGTCAATGCACTGTAACACTAGTTAACTAATTAACTAGCTATATATAGTAAAGTTCTAATGTTGACAAAGCCCCAAAATAGGTATTTCCTTATTGATCCTTATAAAATGATTGTCATGTCACCCACTTTCCCTATGAACTCAAACTCCTAGAATTCTATGCAATTACCAAATATCTACTTCCCACATGACCCACTTCACAGATCATATTCACCCAATTACTAACTCAGCATACCTGTTTGTAATCACATGCTCCCATTAAATGCCGGACTTTTTATGCGATCAGTATTCACTCCTAACAAAACACTAGAAGTGATTTAGTGCTTTTATTCCCTGATTGCTATTCTGTATGAACTACATCCATTTTTGTATACTTTTGATTCTCGTTTTGCCTTAGTTAAATCTGTTTGCCGATCTGTTTTGCATGTCTTTCATTTTCCTGATGATGACAATTATGTTCCTTAGCAAGGTGAAAGGTTTGAGATCAGGAAAAGAATTTCTTCATTGGTTATGATCATCTGAGTTGCTATAGTTCTGAAAAGAACTGTAGAGGATTGACATTTTGATCACCTGAGGGGTGAATATTTTTTAAATCAGCAGGCTGCTTGTGATAGCTAATAGTAATCAGCAAGAACTTAATGTTAGCCCAACACTTCTTACTCTAGACATTAACCAGTTAGCTATAATTAGCCACTAACTTTTTCACTAAATCCATTTCAACTACATCAACAAGTGGAAGCAAGGAAGCAGACAAACTGACTAAATCCAATGAATTGATGTTATGAAAAACTGGTTTTATTGTGAACATATAAAAAGTCATTTGTAAAGTAATTACTCAAGTAGTTCACCAGATTACTTTATTCAGTAATTTTATTACTACAGTAGCAGTACCTTTACTCAAGTCAGTGTGTTTTGCACTCTTTCCACCACTGCTTAAACACACAATGTTCTGCCTATTTATTAGTGCTGCTGAGTGTTTATATTCCTGAACTTTTCACCGGACACATAATGTCGAAGTTGATCTTTGGCCTACTTGGTTTTACTGGGGTTTGGATTAAACCCATTTAAGTGGCCAATCAAATAGGGTAATAAATATAAGAACTTGATATACTTAATGTAAGAATGAATACAATAGCTACGATTTTAGAGCCACTGTTCTATTTTGAAGGAAATTTCTGTGAAAGTTTAACTATATTGTAATTGCAGCCAATGTCAAGTGCTTTTTAAAACAGATCTGCTATTACTATATAATCTTTTCTCATGTACTGCAAATGGCTATTTGTTTAGACACTGCCAAGACATGAGGAAAAGCAAAAAGAAAATGTTAAATAGCTTTAAATACTTTTGACAAAGTAATCGCATTAAATACTTTGAGCAAGGTAGGGCAGTTGTGATGCACACAAGTATTTCATATCAAAATACAAACTGCACATAATTTTATTATTTTATTACATTTCATTATTACATAACATTCTACTTTTTATACCACCTTATATTGTTCCTCCTCCATTTTCTTGGATTCATGTTTGACTAATTCTGTGTTGTAGCTAAACGGAGGAGGCCATGTGGCCATGTTAGAGCTCCATGGAGAAAACTTCAGTCCTTACCTAAAGGTCTGGTTTGGAAACATGGAGTCTGAAACTATGTTCAGGTAAGGACTCACAGCAAACCATTAAAGGCATTTTGACTTGTGAAACTTTGACTTGTGCTACATTCAGAGATATATAGCAGATGGTTGGCCAAAATAATACCATAAAATTTTTGAGTAGTTTTTTCACAGGTCTCTGTATATTGGTAGGTGCTAGTTCTAGAGTCACTGAATTAAAATTTTGCAGATATACTTTTGAGGCCATGTGGCCATGTTAGAGCTCCATGGAGAAAAAGGCTTCCAAAAGGGTGCTAGTTCTGTGAGATTCTCGGGCCATCTTGCATGCACTGCTCTTTTAATGTCTATCCACAGATTTTAGATAATGTTTAAGGTCAGGGAACTGTGAGGGCCATGCTAAAACCTTCATCTTGTGCCTCTTGAGGTAGTCCATTGTGGATTTTGAGGTGTGTTTAGGATCATTATACTGTTGTAAAAGTCATCCTCTTTTTATCTTCAGCTTTTGTACAGATGGTGTGATCTTTGCTTCCAGAATTTGCTGGTATTCTTTTCATTCTTTGCTGGTATTCTATTCATTCTTCCCTCTACCACTGAAATATTCCCTACACCACTGGCTGTAACACAAGCCCAAAGAACGATCTATCGCCCCCCATGCTTAAAAGTTGGAGAGGTGTTCTTTTCATGAAATTCTGCACCCTTTATTTTCTCTAAACACACCTTTGGTCATTGTGGCCAATCTTTTCACTTCATCAATCCACAGATCTTGTTTCCAAAATCCATCAGGCTTATTCAGATGTTCATTTGCAAACTTCTGACAGTGAATTTTGTGGTGAGGATATAGGAAAGGTTTTCTTCTGATGACTCTTCCATGAAAGGCATATTTGTGCAGGTGTCACTGCACAATAGGATAATGCATGATATAAACAGGGTTGGGAGGGTTACTTTAAAAATGTATTCCATTACAATTATGAATTACTTCATAGAAAAATGTCACGTAATCCAAGTATCACAATATGAAAGTAATTTAATGGTTATTTTTGGATTATTTCAAGGTCGCATATGTAAAAATAAGTCAAGTGAAACACAATGTGATCTAAAATACTTTTATTTAGAGCTTATTTTGGAGCTTAAAAACATGACCAATGTTTGGATTTGTTTTAATAAATAAATAAATAAATATCACTGTCCCTGATGTGGGTAACATTACATCACAAAAGCATTTCAGAGAAGAAATATTGTTCTAAAACAAAAAAGGGTGCCTAAGAGTTTTGCACAGTACTGTATATAAAATAACATACCATCACCACTCTTCTCTCTTCCTGCCAGGAGTCCAAGGTCTTTGCTGTGTGTCGTACCTGATATTTCAGTGTTCGGTGAAGAGTGGCGGTGGTACCGGCAGCCCATCACGGTCCCTTTGTCTCTGATACGATTGGATGGGATGATCTACAGAAGCTCATTCACCTTCACATATACACCTGAGCACAGCTCTTTCTCTCAGCCATCATGTGTTTCTGCTGAGAGAACTGCCAACTCAGACACACTCATTGACAACATTCACCAGGAGTTCACCAGAACCAATTTTCACCTGTTCATGCAGAGCTGACAGATACTTAGGGTAAAACACACAAAAAACTAATCCTAACTTCACAAACCCATGTAAGATGTTTTGGGCTGGTCTATTCCAAAACTAAAATGCATAGTTTTGTGCCAGTGAACAGGACATTTGTGGGAACATCACAAAAAAACACACCAATAACACACTGTTCTCAAGATCGATTAAGCTGCAAAAAATGACATCTTAGCAAATGGAAATACCTTGAACATAGTAAAATTTAGGTAGTATGTCCTATTATAAGATTACAATAAAGCAAATATAAGATTTGTCACGTCAAATCACAGAATTGATGACAAACTCTGATTCCCATAATGCACATCTGATTACAAACATGGACACCTTGGACTACAGCACCCACACGCCACATTCAATGTCACGATCATAGTCACCTGATTACTGACTGCATACACCTGGACTTAATCACCACTATATTTAAGCATGCTCATTCACGCCATTAACACAACAAAGTGTTCATTCATTTCTGTGTTTACACCTGATGTACCAAACCTTCTGTTCATGTTTGCTGATTCTAGATTTGACCCTTGATTGTTTAATTGTTTTGTGATTCTTACCTTGCTCTTGGATAATCTATTTGCACATCGCCTGATCTCTTGCCTGCCTTTTGACCTTGACCTCTGCTTTGCGATTTGGATTTGTTTGTTGTTGCCAGTTCTTTTAATAAAAAGTATTCTCTGCAACTGTTTCCGTCTTTACTGCCTGACTTTGCCGTCAACATGGAGGCAATGGGAATGTTTGGCAACAGCCGATAGCAGCGCAAGCCCAACTAGTGGGGCAACAACAACAACATCAGACAGCTATGCTCAACGTGAAAATCACACAACTGTCCACTATGCACCTATCCCAACTATGGTGACAACCACCCCTCTCACCCAACTCCCCTGCTCATCACTCATCTGAACAATTATTCAGTGTAAAGGCTTTCTACTTCAGAGCTCTCTATATTTCTTTGAATAAATTGAATTTCCAAACAACATAAAGTGGCCCATTAACCTCTTAAGAGACTGACCTGGGCAACTGCAGTGTGGAAGCATTTCCTCCTATGATGTTTTCATCAACTTTGGTTTCCCCTGGATGCAGAAGCTCAAGTCCCATATCTTATCTTACTTTCTCAAGTCATATCTTCAAGCCCCTGCAGTCTTGACCACATCTACTTTCATGGAAACTGCAGAGTCATCTCACCCAGTTCCAATCCCTCTGGAATACAGAGTTTCAATAAATATTCAGCAAAGTAAAAGCCAGTGTTCTAACTCCTCACCATCCTTGTGCCACTGATCTCCTGCCAGGAACCACACTCCTCCCAGGAGCCCATGCTGGAGTACATCTCACAAGTACTATAACAGATCCTCCATGTCTCCAGCATCTGCTGGCATCCTTTTTATTGACAAGAAGAGAGGAGGCCTTAGGCCATCTATTGATTTTTGAAGACTTAATCAGATCACATATTTGCCTCAGAATAAATTAGATATGAAAGAGCAAACAAGCAATAATATAGATGTTTCTGAGATGAGATGTACATTCTGAGATTTACATTCTGAGATGAGCCCAAAGCAAACCATTAAAGACATTTTGACTTCTGCAACTTTACTGTATACAGAGACATACAGCAGATGGTTGACCAAAATAATACCAGAAAATACAGGTTTCTGTATATTGGTAGGTGCTATTTCTAGAGTCACTGAATTAAAATTTTGCAAATATACTTTTGAGGCCATGTAGCCATATTAGCTCCATGGAGAAAATCTCTGTACTTACCAGGTCTGTTTTGGAAGGATGGAGGAAGAAACTATGGGGACATTCCATCTCAAGTGGTCCAATGCAGGTTTCTCTCCTACATGTGTTTTGAGTGATTACCTCTATATATTGGCATTGCAAAACTACCAGTTTTTATTTTTTATTATATACACCCCCCCCCCCCCCCCCCCCCCCCAAAAAAAAAAAAAAAAACGGCGCTACTCCTAGAGTACCAGAAAACACTCCCCTGGCAGGCAAAATGTCTTCACAGCCACTCAGGTCCCAAGTCAGGCATTGTCCTCAAGGCGCCAAGGAGCAGGCATGAGGCTGGGGCAGGTTCTCCGGGGTCCCTAAGCAGCACCCAGGCGTGGGAAGCCTGATCGTCAGCTTCGTCAGAACAGGAAGGCAGAGTGACGTCCTCAGCGGGACAAGATGGCAGAGCAATGTCTTCAGCAGTGTGGGAATGTGGAGCGACGTCTGTAGAGAAGCCTGGTGTAGTGATGGCCGAGGTCAAGTAGGGAAGCAAAGCAGAGCTCTTGGCCACAACAGGAGGCAAAGAAATGTCCTCAGCTGAACAGGGAGGCTGAATGGCATATTCAACTGGATAGGGATGCTGAGCAGTGTCCTCAGTCCAGCAGGAAGACTGAGTGTTGTTCTCCATCGACTCTGCAGGCCAAACTTGGTTGGCTGTGTCAGCAGACTCAAGTGAAAGCAGAGCTTGGTCGGTCATGTTGTCAGTCTCAAGCATGAGCATAACTTGGTTGGTTGTGTCAGCAGACTCAGTAATGAGCAGAACTTGGTTGCCCATGTCTGTAGACTCGGTCTACTCAGAACTTCAACCTCAGACAGGAATATGGCTTGTGAGGTGGTCTCGTCGACCTCGGACAGGAACATGGCTTGTGAGGCCACCTTGTCGTCCTTGGACAGGAACATAACTTGGGAGGCTGCCTCTTTGGCCTTCGACTGAAACTTGATGTGGGAGAACGCCTCGTTGACCTCATGCTGGAGCGCTGGAGAGGAGGCCACCACGTTGATCTCCAGCTGGAGCTCTCCAGGGGAGACCACCTCGTGGGTCTCAGGCTGGAGCTGTGGAGCCAAGGTCACCATGTTGAGCTCCGGATGGAGCTCTGCAGGCGAGACCACCTCGTGGATCTCAGACTGGAGCTCTGGTGTGGTGGGCGCCCTGTTTGCCTGCTCATAATAGGTGGTGAACGGCAGGGCCGGTTTTTCTGCCAGACTGATCCCCCCGAAAAGATGTTCCAGGTCGGCCTTGGATCCTAGACTCCAAAAACGCCATCACAAATAGTCCCACAAACCGAGTTATGTTCTCAAGTCCCTGGATCTCTTGGTTACTAGGAGCTGCGCCCACTGGTGGGCTGGGCCGAAGAACCAAGACCACATGAACTTGAGCCATTGCTTCTCATCGGGCTTAGGGTCTGCTAGGCCCGCAAACTATAACTGGCAGTCCACAAGAAAATATTCAGGATAGCCAAAAATTCCATCATAAGGATCTTGGAGCTCCATGGCAATCAGTTGAGGAAACTGGATCGAATCTAAAGCTGGTACAGTTTCCTTGGTTTCCCTAATGTGACATCTCCTATGTCATCCTGCTGCATCCATGGTGCAGCAAACTATACTGTCACGTAATGGAGGCTGAGATGGATGCAAGTGCAGATAATAAATTTATTGAAGAGAGGCAGGCAGACCAATCCAAAACGTGAATCAATAACTCAGGAACAGGCAAAAGGTCAGCTGATCAGCAAATGACTAAACTAGGCTAGACTAACTAGGCTAAACAAGAATTGAATAAAGAGGGCAAGAACAAGATCAAAACTATGACTCATGAAACAAGGAACAAAGGCTTGGTATGCAGAAAGCAGATGTAATATTTCACGAAGTATATAGATACACCAGAGGCTTAAATACCAAACGTAATCGGGGTGAAACAGAAAACAGCTGAGAACAATGATGGCACATAACGGAAATAACCTGACAAGACAGGGGCAAAGACAGGACATAAACCATAACAAAACACATGTGTCAAAAGTAAACAAAGTCAATGTCACTATAAATCCCAGAAGGCTGTTAAAAATTGTCTTTATTGTTTAACCTTTTGATTGTTTTTTTTAATAATTCACAAAAATACTCTGTTCTCATGTATATAAACAATTGCAAACACAACACAGGTATCTAAAAAAATCTTTGTTAAGTATAGGTGTGCAAGAATTATTGGCACCCCTATGATTTTATATGAGAAAAATATATTTGAAATATATTCCAATTGATATTTTATTATTTTTAGTACATTTGGGTGACTAGGAACAGGAACTTGTTCAACCATGACTTCCTGTTTCACACGGGCATAAATATGAAGTAACACATAGGCCAAATTCCTTTAGTCATTCATAACAATGGGTAAGACCAAAGACCAAAGAATATAGCTGTGATGTGCGGCAAAAGGTTGTTGAGTTTCACAAAATCAGAAGTGGCTAAAAGAAAATAGCACAAGCATTGAAATTGTCCATTTCCACCATCAGGGCAATAATTAAGAAGTTACAGTAAACTGGAAATGTTATGAATCAACCTGGAATTGGATGTGTCTCTGTTGTCTCAACGCACTGTGAAGAGGATGATTGTGTGGCCAAAACATCTCCAAGGATCACAGCTGGAGAATTGCAAAAGTTAGTTGTGTCTTGCGGTCAGAAAGTGTCCAGAAATACAATCCGAAGTCACCTACATTACCACAAGTTGTTTGAAAGGGTTTCAAAAATAAACCTCTACTCTCATCCAAAAACAAACTCGAGCGTCTTCAGTTTGCCAGACACTACTGGAACTTCAAATGGGATCGGGTTCTATGGTCAAATGAAACCAAAAGTGAGCTTTTGGGCAATAAACACCAGAGGTGGTTTTGGCACACAAAGAGAATTAGCCATATGGAAAAGTACCTCATGCTCATGATTAAATATGGTGGTAGCTCTTTAATATTTTGGGGCTGTTTTTTGACAGAGGACCTGGACATTTTTTAGGATACATGGCATCATGGACTCATCAAATATCAACAGATATTAAATGAAAACCTGACTGGCTCTGCAAAAAAGCTTACAATGGGCCATGGTTGGATCTTCCAGCAGGACAATGATCCAAATCATACATCAAAATCAACATAAAAATGGTTTACTGACCACAAAATCAAGGTTCTGCCATGGCTATCCTAATCCCTTGACTTGAAACCCATAAAAAACCTGTGGGGTGAACTGAAGAGGAGAGTCCACCAGCATGGACCTCGAAAATTGAAGGATCTGGAGAGATTCTGTATGGAGGAATGGTCTCAGATCCCTTGCCATGTATTCTCCAACCTCATCAGGCAGTACAGGAGAACAGAGCTCTTATCTTGGCAAAGGGAGGTAGCACAAATTATTGACTAAAAGGGTGTGAATAATTGTTGTACACCTATATTTAACAAAGATATTTTTTATAAACCTGGGTTTTGTTTGCAATTGTTTGATGTCAATGAGAGCAGAGTATTTTTGTGATTTTTTTTTTTTTTTTAACAAAAGATCAAAAGGTAAAATTTTCACAGCCTTCTTTGCTCATATTTACCACTGGTGCCAATATTAGTGAAGGGCACTGTATGTATTCCTTGCTAATATGTCATTTTGTCACGTATCGTGATGTAACGGAGATAAGGTAGGATGCAATCGCAGTAGAACAAGTTTATTTAAGAGAGAGACAGGCAGACAAATCCAAAACGTGATCCACAAATGTAATCCAGTAACATGCAAGGTTCAGGCGATCGGCAAACAGGCATAAAGGGGTGAGGCAGGAATCAAGGTCACGGTCACGGTCACGGAAATACAGGGTCGAGAAACAAAAAAAGAACCTTGAACAATAGCATGGGACTGGTAGCAGAGAAACCAGCGTGAACAAAAATAACGAACCCAAACATGAAATTAAACATGAACTTAAACATGAACCATAAACCATGAACCATGAAACATGAACCATGAAACATGAACCATGAAACATGACATAAACTAAGACTATGGTTATCTATCGTGAGGACTCTAAACTAAGTGACTATACTCTAATATTCCGCACCGTGTGCTGGGAGGCGCACGGTATATATACATACACAATCAGCTTCGTAATGGCTGACGTCTGAGGGCAATTCGGACACACGTGAGACAATAGCCAATGACGGAACAGGGAGGAGACATAACAAAACATAACAAATGCACGTGTCCAAATGTCACGAATGTCAACAACGAAAAAGCAGGTGCTCACGCACCATGCACAGCAGTGTGCATTCACATGCTCTTCAGCACGCTGCTTAAAGGGGAAGTCGTGACAGAACCCCTCGCCAAGGGCATTCCTCCCGGAGTGCCATGAAACATCCTCGGCATTGCAGGAAAGCATAGTGACATCCTCAGCTGAACAGGACGGCAGAACGAAGTCCTCGGCTGAACAGGACGGCAGGGCGACGTCCTCGGCTGAACAGGACGGCAGGGCGACGTCCTCGGCTGAACAGGACGGCAGGGCGACGTCCTCGGCTGAACAGGAAGGCGGACCGACGTCCTCGGCGGAGCAGGAAAGCGGAGTAACGTCCTCGGCGGAGCAGGAAAGCGGAGCGACATCCTCGGCTGAACAGGTAGGCAGAGCGACGACCACAGCCAGGCAGACAGGCTGAGCGAAGTCCTCGGCGGAGCATGAAGGCAGAGCGACGTCCTTGGCGGAGCAGGAAAGCAGAGCAACGTCCTTGGCTGAACAGGGAAACAGAGCGCTGTACTCAGCAGAGCAGGGAAGCAAGGCGACGTCCTCGTCAGAGCATGAAAGCGGAGCGATGACCACAGCCGGGCAGACAGGCTGGGCGAAGTCCTCGTCGGAGCATGAAAGCAGCGCGATGACCACAGCAGGGCAGGCGGGCTGAGCGAAGTCCTCGGCGGAGCATGAAGGCAGAGCAACATCCCCTGTAAGGCCAGGGAGAGGAGCTTGGGTCTCCGTGAGGCCAGGGAGAGGAGCGTGGGTCTCCGTGAGGCCAGGGAGAGGAGCGTAGCTCTCCTCGAAGCAGGAGGGGGGAACGATGTTCGCCATGGAGCAGGAAGGCTGAGGCTCTGAGGTCACCAGGTGAACCTGGGGCATGGGCGGAGCTTGGGTGGCCATGTCAGTAGACTCTGGCGTGAGCAGACCTTGGCCGTGCGTGTCAGCAGACTGGGGCGTGAGCAGAACTTGGCCGTGCGTGTCAGCAGACTCGGGCGTGAGCAGAACTTGGCCGTGCGTGTCAGCAGACTCGGGCGTAAGCAGAACGTGGTCAGCCGTGTCGTTAGACTCGGGCATGAGCAGAACTTGGTCGGCCGTATCAGTAGACTTGGGTGTGACATCAGGAACTTGAGACTTGACTTGGACTTCAGAGACTGGAGACTTGACTTGGACCTCAGGGACTTGAGACTTGACTTGGACTTGGATCTCAGGAACTTGAGATTTGACTTGGATTTCAGAGACTGGAGACTTGATTTGGACCTCAGGGACTTGAGACTTGACTTGGCCTTGGACCTCAGGGACTTGAGACTTGACTTGGATTTCAGAAACTTGAGACTTGACTTGGACTTGGACCTCAGGGACTTGAGACTTGACTTGGATTTCAGAAACTTGAGACTTGACTTGGACTTCAGTGACTGGAGACTTGACTTGGACCTCAGGGACTTGGTTGTCCGTGTTAACATCAACTTGGTGGCTCATCCACTCATAATGCATGTGGAATGGAAGACCAGCACTGTTCGCCAAATTAACTCCCTTCAACAGCTCATCCAAGTTGTAGCTCTGCCCTGGTTCTCCAACGGAGATAAGGTAGGATGCAATTGCAGTAGAACAGGTTTATTTAAGAGAGAGACAGGCAGACAAATCCAAAACGTGATCCAGTAACATGCAAGGTTCAGGCGATCGGCAAACAGGCATAAAGGGGCGAGGCAGGAATCAAGGTCGCGGTCACGGAAATACAGGGTCGAGAAACAAAACAAGAAACATGAACAATAGCGCGGGACTGGTAGCGGAGAAACCAGCGTGAACAAAAATAACGAACCCAAACATGAACCTAAACATGAACCATGAAACATGAAATAAACTAAGACTATGGTTATAAGACTAAATTGGTGTATGATTTTATGAAAAGAAAAGTAGGTTCTGTGTGCATAAGAAACAGAGAAAGACCATTTTCTGAAGAGTGTCGCATGGTGAAAATCCATGTTCCTACATTCATACATTGTTATGTTACGTTATGTATTTTTTTTTTTATTTGAATATGAAAATGAATCAAGACAGATCTAAATAAACAATAAAGTTCCAATGAACAGTAAATCTACATTTTCTCCTCCTCTAACTTGTTCAGTACTCGTAATGCAGATTAAATACGTGTGGGACAGATGCTGTAAACTATGGATCTGATCCAATGTTATTTGGGAACAAAGATCAATCTGAATTTTCTCAACATAAATGTTGTGTGTAGTTTGTTATCAGATTGTCTAGACGTACATCGCACATCTGATAAACGAGATTTCCTCTCCATTGCTGTAATGATGGCTGGAAACTAGGACTAAATGGTATATACTGTAGAAAGGTCATATAGAACATAGAGAAATCTCATTGGGAATTAAGTCACCTTTCACGTTGCCTTTTATTATGATCACAACCAGACAGTTATATTGTTTCTGAGTTTAATAATAAGATTAATGTTTAGACTTTTTTTTTGATGCTGAAGAAGCAAAAATCTAAGTAACCCTTAACCTTCAGACTGATGATTTGCAATGTCTGAACACGATGCTTGAAATGAAAAATGTATAACGAACTTGAAAAGGTGGAAAGGGGTTCTATGAATTAGTAAATGGGTATCTCTCTTTATATCGCCATTACAGCAGTGTTTAAACAGATACATAGCAGACAAATATAAATATAGACAGTTTTATTTTGTACACGCATACCAACTTAATCTTCACCTATCATCGTTCCCTGTTAATGAAATCTGTAAATACCTAATAAAACAGTTTAAGTCGCTAACCAAAGTAAGTATACAAACTGAAGCTATGATAAAAGAACAAAAACAATGAACCTTTCTTAAAGAAATTCCTAAATCCTCTCACCAAGTATATGGCTGTACCATCTGTCTATTAAATAAATGCCGGTCCTTCATGCTGAAAAAGAATGATCCAAATATAATACCAGTAGTTTGGCACTGTGACTCAAAAAGTTGTTTTATATCTGACATCTGAAAGCTAACTACTGTCCCCAACTGCTGTACAATACTGATGATGCTCTTACAGTTAAGAGGGCTGAACGGCAGACCTTGTTAAATAATATTTTATGTTTCTTCCTCATAATGTGTTATATTTTATAAATATATTCTTATACATCTTATATTACTTTTTGCCTTTTCTTATACGTTGAAATGGGATAAGAGGGGATCGATGCTGGTGTGAAGGTAATCCTGCACAAGGACATGTCTTTGTAACTGTAAGGGACGAGTCAACTTAATCCTTCACATGGTATTCATAAGCTGCCATAAGTTTCTGCTTCTCTATGGGTCATGCTGAAGTTTGAACAAAATGGTTTGACTTAATACCCGCAGCAGTAGTGCACAAGTAGTTTCTTCCTAATTTGTTAATTAATTTTTATTGTATGCCTAAATGCAATAAAAGTTATTTTCCAGATTCAGATGCCCCTAAACAAATTATTATAAAGTATGAGTTGGTAACTGATCAACAAAGACTGTACTATCATTTCTAATATAATGCATTAAATATGGACCACTATTTTCACTGAAATATTTCAGAGATTTTTTATTTATTTTTTTTTTTACACTAGTTTACACTAAATGTCTAATATTCTGTTCTGTTGGAAATATGCCTGAACTGTTATTCCCATCCCCCGAACCCCCAGATCAGGAGTGGGTAAAGACAGACTGGTGATCTGATCTATATTATATAAACGTGTACCTTAGATAACGCCTCTCTGAACGCCATGGTGGGACATTCCCGAGTTGAAGTACTGTACAAGTCCTAAGCATTAGATCACCCCAATTACTCTTGTATACTCTTTCCATACCATCATGATCTTTGCCTGACGAAGCCATACACAAAACATATTTGACATTTGGGGCCTAATTCTAAAATCACCAGATACCAAATGCACAACCGTTTTGTCTTGCTGCCATCACAAAATAAAAATGTTTAAACCTTAAGTAACATAGTCACAGAGGGTGTATATATTTTTCCACACTACATGAAGTTTGGGGATCCTTATAGACTGTGGAACAGATATTGTACTCAGTGTGTCTCCGCCGTTTTATTTCATATTGGAGTACAACCATTTTTCTTTTTTACCATTAAGGATGAAACACTTGTTTCTTCTAAAACATCATCTTTAAATGTTTTTCTACCTCCTAACTAAAACCTCGGACTTAAGACACGATCTTTGGAGTTGTTGACGCCCTGCTCAGGGTTAAACAACAACGACTTTACATTACTTTCATTAATAAATTATCAAACTAACCTCTTGGTTTTTTAAAAAAAAAATTTGGAGCAAAAGTCAGGTCCTCTCTCATTTCAACAGGTCCTCTTGTTGGTGAATACACAGCAATCTTCTAAGGGTATTAGGATTTCTCGGAGCAGACATTGTAACAGATAGTTGCAGAGTTTCTTCTGTGTTTTAACTACGACGTCTTAACCATTATTTTAACACTGAGACACACGACTCCCTTTAATTCGTTAACAAACACATTTGTAAGAATTCTGGTCAGCAAAACCCCCGAAAGAACACCTGTGTCTCTCTCTCTCTCTCTCACACCCACCCTCGCACACCCACATGGTCACCAGAGGTCATAAATGTAATGCTGGGACATGGGATGTCAAAGCATAGACAAAAGCTTATGTATTTAGCAATAGTTCTGTGTAAGTATCCTCGTTGGCGAACCATTTTCTGAAATCTTGTTTATAGTTTAAACAAAATGCACGATTCTTTTAAAACACCATCTTTAATTGTTTTTCTGCCTCCTAACTAAACCCTCGGACTTAAGACACGATCTTTGGAGCTGTAGACGCCCTGCTCAGGGTTAAACAACTACATCTTTACATTACCTTCATTAATAAATTATCAAACTAACCTCTTGGTTTTTTAAAAAAAAATTTTGGAGCAAAAGTCAGGTCCTCTCTCATTTCAACAGGTCCTCTTATTGGTGAATACACAGCAATCTTCTAAGGGTATTAGGATTTCTCGGAGCAGACATTGTAACAGATAGTTGCAGAGTTTCTTCTGTGTTTTAACTACGACGTCTTAACCATTATTTTAACACTGAGACACACGACTCCCTTTAATTCGTTAACAAACATATTTGTAAGAATTCTGGTCAGCAAAACCCCCAAAAGAACACCTGTGTCTCTCTCTCTCACACACACCCACCCCCGCACACCCACATGGTCATCAGAGGTCATAAATGTACTGCTGGGACATGGAATGTCAAAGCATAGACAAAAGCTTATGTATTTAGCGATAGTTCTGTGTAAGTATCCTCGTTGGCGAACCATTTTCTGAAATCTTGTTTATAGTTTAAACAAAATGCGCGACTCTTTTAAAACACCGTCTTTAAAAAAGGTTTTTTCACCCTTAAATTAACCTGGTTAGAAGGTAGGATACGTAATACATATTTTCATTTTCTTCAGACATATTGTCACTTCAGTCTCCACAACGAATAACACCGATGGTTTCGACCTTTCTTTCAGTAAAAGAGAACAACGACATCATACAGCCTTGAAGGACTGTAGAAATGTTTTACACATCACAGTGTTTTTCTCAACAACGTAGCCAATAAATAGTTCAATTATTTCACAAACCTCAGTCTGTTCATTTCTTGACAGAAGGATTACACATAGATCATACACATAAGGAGCTACACATGCATAACATGTCCAAAATTCTAATACATCTACCACATTCAGTCACCAGGTCTAGTATTTTCTGATAGATTAGTTACACAAACTGATAATTACCACAGAAGTAATTTCAGAAACAAAGATTCACTTAAATCACAAATGTACACATTGGTAGGGATCGTAAAACCCTGAAACACACGACTCGTCCCTTAATTCATTAACATAAACACACTGTAAGCATTCTGGTCAGCAAACCCCCAGGAAACACTCGACTCTCTCTCTCTTTCTCTCTCTCTCTCTCTCTCTCTAACACACCCACACACACGCACGCACACCCTCACACCCACATACACACACACTTCAGATGTATAGGACACTGTGTATAGGCCTACAAGACATTGCCCGGAAAATGTGTCTTCTAGTTTAAACAAAACTCTCGATTCTTTTAAGCAGCACTTTAAACATTTTACATCCTAAACGGTTAGGTTTAGAAGGCATGTAATACGCGCGTTTCTTATAAAACACCGTCTTTAAAACGTTTACCTCCTAAAGGGAACTATTTAGAAGGTGTGTAAAAACTTTTTTTTTTTTCTTTTTTCTTTTTTTTTTACATTTCTTCGGGTATATCAATGTTTTAGAGTATTTATTTCAGTTAATTTTTATTCAAAGTCATGCCATTTTCTCATAAAGTGCAATCAATAAAGTTTCATTTATTTCACAAGCTTACATTCTGCTCATTTATGTTCACATTCAACCATCATGTATTTTCTAACAGAGGAGCTATACAAAATAAACCCCCACAATCTAAATTTAATGTGGGGTTGCAAGATAAAAATTCTTATTTATTGAATTAATTAAATATTTAAAGTCGTACACATTATTTTGATGAGTTGTGTTGACATAATAATGTTGATAATTACATCAACTTAACATTGTGTGTAATTTCTGAATTAATTGATTTAAAACTAAATTTTACGTCATAGTACATTTACATTTATTCATTTAACAGAGTGTTAGAGGACCTGTAGACTGAACAAATACTAAGGACATTACAATTTGAATATCATTTCACTTACAATTAAATTCTACTAAAGCAATGTATTTGGGGGCATGTTCTCAATTGTGATATGACCAATAGTGGACTCGTGTATAGGCTACACCTGCTAATACAGTTGATGGACTATTTTGCACTAGTACACGTAGCTAATGCTAGTCATATTTAGCAGTGTAATTTGAATATCTACACTTTAGTTTACCGCAGCAGTGGATAAGAAGGAAAAAGTTTCATTTGACAAATCTGTTCATCTAGAGAGGGCTTTTAATTTGTGCTATAGGAAAGATAAGCATGATTACATTTCTGCTTATTCATGTAAACCTCAACTACATTGTGTAATCTAATTTCATGTATTTATTTTATTTTTTAAAATCTTTTGTCATTCGCACATGTAGCCTTCTAGCTCCACAGCCTTTGGACTGTGGATAGTTCTATGAGAGAGATAAAAGTAGTAGACACAGAGTGTTTATTTTTTGTCTATATTGCTCATTTCATTCAGTGCTTTAACGTCTATAAATCCTGCAGAGATGTTACGTATGAGATTTGTAATGTAAATCACGCTGGATTTTACTTACTATTGTTATAAAACTTAAAGGCAGTCATTTTTCCTGGTTTAAAAGACTGCATTCTACTGCAGACAATCTAAATGGAGAAACATAATTTTAAAAATGATTGTCAACTTAACAACTTGTGTTCATAATTATGGTAATTTAGTACATAACACTTAAATTCCTTTTAAATAATGTGAAAATAAAGTGCATTTGTGTGTGTCATATTTTTGTTTGGATGTGTAATACACATGGCCGTACCATGTATAGTAACATTTGTGTCAGGAATGGATGGGAACCCGATTTAACATAACTAGTAACGTTTCTGTCACGAATGGATGTGATCCAGATTTAACATAACTATATATATTTTTATGACCTACCACAGAGTGTTAGAAAGAACATGTGTGTGCAACTTGTGTGGGTGGAAAACATATGGCCGTACCAGGTATGGTCATGAATGGATGTGATCCAGATTTAACATAACTATATATTTTTTTATGACCTACCACAGAGTGTTAGAAAGAACATGAGTGCAACGTGTGTGGGGTGGAAAACACATGGCCGCACCATGTATGGTAACGAATGGATGTGATCCAGATTTAACATAACTATAAATATTTTTATGATCATGACCTTTGATCTAGATATAGAGAGTTAGAATGTGTATATTTTTGACCTTTTACCTTTACCTGTCAAAACTAAGGTTACAATATATACAAAGTATCTCTCTCTTGCAGTTATCTAATCAGCCAATCATGTGGCAGCAACCCAATGCAAAAACAGCATGCAGAGACAGCTCAAGAGATTCAGGTATTGTTCGCATCAAACACCAGAATGAACAAAATGTGTGATCTCTGCAACTTTGATCGTGGCATGGTTGTTGGTAGTAGATGGGCTGGTTTGAGTATTTTACATGTTGTTGTTTTTTTGTTTTTCACACCATTCTGTGTAAACTCTTCAGACTGTTGAAGGTGAAATTAACAGGAGATCAGCAGTTTCTGAAATACTCAAACCAGCCTATTTGGTACCAGTAACGATTCCACAATCAAAGTGAAAAAGAAAATGGTCAAAAGCAACAATACAGTTTTGCAAGCTGAGAGTAACCCTTTCTAGCGTTATACTGGCATACCATTCCACCAGTGGAATGGAAAATAACATTTTCCATCAGTATAAACAAATGAATTATTTATCGCTGCAAATCTGTAATGAAATTAGACCAGACACTGCTGGTTTTCAGTGTGTAGAGTATCATGACTCTGTGTTTAGCTGTTGGTGAGCAGGGCAATCGGAAAGGGGAGGGGGGTGAGCAGCCTACAAAAGAATTCACACCTCTCCACAACAACACTGGCACAAAGATAAAACGGACAGCACGATTAAAGCGTTTTTGATAGTAAAATGCTGTATACAACTAGCACAACCAAATTATAACTTAAACATACTAGGCTAGGTAAAAAAAAAATTAAGAAAAACTGCAAATTCTGCAATCCCTGAGTGTTTACTTTCATGTTAGCTATGAAACACTACCGTGGAGTGTGACATAACAAATAAATTAAATGCTGAACACAGACACCACCAAAACAGGCAGGAATTCTGTATCTAATTAGAATCATTCATGAAGAATGACAATTTGTTTGCATTTATTTGAAATATTCTTGACAGAATGTTGGTGCAGCAGGTAGCTACAAGGGTCCCAGGTTTGATTTGTGACCTTGGCATACAGTCTGTGTATAGTTTCTCACATTCTCCCCATGTATACATGGGATTTCCTCCAAGTTTTTTGTCTCCTCTCATGCACCAAAAACAAGCCAGTAGCTGAATTGGCTATTCAGCAAATAATGTATGAAATAACACATTAGTTAGCATTTTAATAAAGCCATCTACTAACCGTTAGGTCAATAGAAGTATCTAACAACTGTCTTTGAAATTAGAAAACAGTTATTACAAGTACTTTTCAGTAAGCTATATGCGTAATACAGTGTAATCAAAACTCTCAAAGTCTCAACAAGGCAAAACTGTGGGTTACTACAGCTCAGAAGTCACTTACTACTTTTACCACAGGAGAAGCAACACCACTCTGTTTATGACACTCTTCATTGTAAAACACCCAAATGAACACTGTAGTTCCATATTTGGATCAAATTTGTAGCAACATGATAGATCAGGGTTTTTCAAATCTTGCCCTTGAGGTCCACTGTCCTGCAAAGTTTAGCTCCAACCCTAATCAAACACACCGGAACAAGCTAACCAAGGTCTTCATGATTACTAGTAAATTACAGGCAGGTAAGTTTGGAGGCTGGTGCTAAACTCTGCAGATGAAGAACCCTGTGGTAGATCATGCTTCACTGTTGCCAATATCAAATGAATAGTAGTAACATTCTAGAACCCATTGACTAATATAAGCTATTGTATCTTAATCACACCCTGTGATGGACTGGCACCCTGTCCAGGGTGTACCCCGGCTCGTGCTGATGCTCCCTGGGATAGGCTCCAGGTTCCCCGTGACCCTGAAAAGGAGTAAGCAGTAGAAGATGGATCGATGGGTGGATGGATGTCAATCATAAACATAATTACTGTAAAATACTGATGATTTTTATTATTTATGATAATATTACATCTGTTTATTTCTCAAAATGCATGAATAAAGTAGGCTTTTTGCCTAATTTCTACTAGGCCTAGCTCTGTAACCAGTGGGATCTCAAAATCACAATTTTTAAACAGAATGCTACTATAGAGGACTTACTTCTGTGAAAATTTCGTGTTTCATCTGCATCTGGTCCCCCACCAGAGATATTCCCGTCCCATTGACAGTGTTTTTGGGATTGGCTCCTGATCCACTGTAACACTGTCCAGGTAAAAGCAGTATCTAAAGATTAGCTGAATTAATTAAATATTATTTGGGTTGTCAACCTATAACCAAGTCTGAACCTGGCAGAGGTAGGCCAGGTTTCAAAACCAGAATCACCAGTTAATAAAATATAATGAAGCACAGATGACAAATACTAAGTACAGAACACAAACCGCAACGAACAAACTGAGCATTGAGCCAGGCTCAAAGCTCCTCACACAAGCACCATTTGCTGCTGACATACTGGATGCCGGAAGTAGCAGCGCAGAATTCAGTGCAGCACCAGGAACAGAATTGAATACACCTGGCACAGCCTGCACAGACAGACCACAGAAGAAACACACACACACACACGTCTGAGGGTGGTGGGCTAGGACAAAACCAGCTAATTTTTATCATATTCCAATCAGTCCAATAGCTCAAAAAAAAAAACTTTATATGGAGACAAGGAAACATGCCTTTTCACCGTTTATATAACCAACAGGATAGTATTTAAAAAACTTCAAATAAATCTCTTCCAGCAGTGATTCTGCTGCATGTAGCAAAATATTTATAATGTTTTCATCTGATCTGTGTTTGGGGACCATGCACCTGGTATGTCTATGATTTCTCTCCCTTAGATCTCAAAGCTTTTATCCTCTGTACATAAAAGGCTTTTGTTCTTGTTATTTCTGTGTTCCCCTTATACATCATCACTCCCCTAATCCAACAAGCAAAGAGTGAATGAAGCTCATGATTGATAGGGATTCCTGGAGCAAGATGATCATGGAAAATTATGGGCTAATTTCTAACTCTGAAAGATGTCTGAGAACACATTTTTCACTAAAGCTTGTCACAGAATTGTCAAAAATGAGTCAGTTGTTTTTTGTTTTTTTTAAGTTCATAGGCATGTGACAGTAAACATGTTTTTATATCCAGCCAATTACATCAAACCTTGCTTTCTGTACAGTAAAACTGTATTAG
>NC_030426.2:1567500-1582500 GCF_001660625.3 Ictalurus punctatus | reverse complement strand
GCACCCTCTGTTGCTGTATGGTGCCCACTCTGTGAATTAACCACAGGCCATCATCTCTACCTTTACACCTCCACAATCTCCCACTGAGGATGAAGAATTCCACACAAGATGACCACAGTTGTCCTGCCAAACCAAAATGGTAATGCCACTTGGAATGCCATGACTTGCTATTTCTCATGAGTGAAACACATAAACATTTCATTTATATATGGAGGGGTGAAAAAGCTGATTGGATAAGGCCAGGACAAGTAAATATAGACAGAAAAGTGAATAAGAACAACATTTTGTGCAACTTGTGAATTTCTACTTCATTTCTACTTAAGGAAATGGTAATGACACCATCAAAAATTGTATATTCTTTGCCTTTTACACAAACACTTGAGTTTCATCCTTAAAGAGGGATTGCAGTACTGTATGGACCATATTGTTATAATTTTCTATAATTTTTTTTGTTTGTTTGTTTTTCATTTTCATGCTATTTCCCCAGAAGATTTAGCTGGGCACTTAGGTCAGGATATGAGACAACTCTCTGCTATCTTAATTTATACACATTACCAAGTGTGTTTGGTGTAATCCACACCACCTGATGTGTGCAAATCCATCCTGAGAAACCTACCTTGTGTGCCACACTCACTTAATGTGCTGCCACTGAAGAATTTTTAGATAAGCAGGGGGGCCTTTAAGCTGGGGGATTCACCCTCAGACTTCTGGTAAGCACAATTTGAGAGCATAATTTTCTCTACTTATTCTCTCCCATGGCAATCAGAGCTACATTATCCAATTGTGGCCATCTGTGAGGTCATGTACAGTCCCATCCAAAACTATTGGAATGGCAAGGCCAATTCAATTTGTTTTTACTGTAGACTGAATACATTTGGGCTTGAGATCAAAATATAAATATGAGAAGAGTTTAGAATTTCAGCTTTTATTTCCTGGTATGTATATGTAGATGTGTTAAATGCATACAACATAGCAAGTTTTGTATCAGACCACCCAATTTGTATGCAAGCAAAAATAATGGAACATGTGACTGACAGGTGTTTCTTTTTACTCAAGTGTATCCTGTTACATCGGTTGTTTAAACAATAAATAGCTCTGAACATCTACTCTTAGCTTTAGCCTTCAGTTTCACCTGTGAAGACTGCATTTGTTCTTAAAAAGGATAAGCTGGCATGAAGACCAGAGAGCTGTCTATGGTAGAAAAGCAATCCATTTTGAAGTTGAGAAAAGAGAAAATCAATCAGAGTCATTGCACAAACATTGGGAATAGCCAATACAACAATTTGAAATATCCTAAAAAAAAGAAATAAACCACTGGTATACTCAGCAACAGACACTAAATGGGTAAGCCTAGGAAAACAACAGCTCATGACAGAAACATTGTGAGAGCTGTGAAGAAAAACCCAAAAACAACCGTTAGTTACATCACCAACAACCGCCAAATGGCAAGGGTGAAGGTATCACAATCCACTGTTCAAGAAAACTTCAAGAGCAGAAATATAGAGGCCATACCACAAGATGCAAACCACTCATGAGCAGTAAGAATCAGAAAGCCAGATTGGAATTTCGAAAGAAATACAGATATGTTCACAAAAGTCCTGAAACCAAGATTAACCTCTATCAAAGTGATGGAAAGAAAGTGTGGAGAAAGAACGGATCTGCTCATGATCCAAAACATATGAGCTCATCCTTGAAACATGGTGAGGTAGTGTCATGGTTTGGGCTTGCATGGCTGCTTCTGGAAGAGGCTCACTAATCTTTTTTGATGATGTAACTCATTATGGAAGCAGCAGAATGAATTCAGAAGTTTACAAGAACATTTTTGTCTGCCAATTTAAAAAGAAATTTATCCAAATTAATCAGTAGGAACTTTATCATGACTTAACCCAATTGAGCATGCATTTCACCTCCTGAAGAGGAGACTGAAGGGAGAATCCCCCCAAAAGAAACAACAACTGAAAGAGGATGCGGTAAAAGCCAGGAAAAGCATCACAAAAGAAGAAACCAACAACTTGGTGATGTCAGTGCATCAAAGACTTGATGCACTTATTGTAAGCAAGGTATATGTAATTAAATGTTAAGTGTTATTTACTTTCAGTTACTTCAAGTCTTATGTTTCCTTTTTCTTTTGCTCACCTAACAATTGGGTGGTCTGATACAAAAGATTCTATGTTGTGTTCTATGATGTGTTAAACAACATTGCTTAACACATCAAGACGCAAATACCAGGAAATAAAAGCTTAAATCATAAACGCTCGTCTCATATCCATCTTTTGATCTCAATATGCCAGACTCAGACTCAGAGTGAACCCAGAAGGGACTATCCTAACATTAAAGCATTCAACAGAGTTCATCATCTACACTCTTAGAAGAAATGGTATATATATATATATATATATATATATATATATATATATATATATATATATATATATATATATATATATATATATATATATATATATATATATATATATATATATATATGCAGTGGGGGAATAAGTATTGAATGCATCTACAATTTTTTTCAGTAAATATATTTCCAATTAGGCTATTCACATGAAATTTTCACCAGACTGGTTTTAACTCAAGAAATCCACACATATGAAGAAATCCAAACATTAAAGTCTACTCTTGGGTTACTCTTCTGACAATTTTCTGACTCCCTGGTCTGAAGATCAAGATCACAAGGCAGGGTACACTCTGGACAGGGGGCCAGTCCATCACAGGGCACAGTCACATACACACCCATTCATACACTACAGACACTTTTAGACTTGCCAATCAGCCTACCATGCATGTCTTTGGACTGGGGGAGGAAACTTGAGTACCCGGAGGAAACCCTCGCCACACAGGGAGAACATGCAAACTCTGCACACACGGCCTTGGTGGGACTCAAAACCCGGACCCTGGAGGTGTGAGGCAAAGGTGCTAACCACTAATCTACCGTGCACCCGAGTAAATGTACCATTTTAAGAAAAAAAACTAAGGTAATTTTGAAATTGATGGCCGCAGTGCATCTCAAAAAAGTTGTGACAGGGTGACAAAAGACTGGAAATGTAAGTCTTACTTACGCAGTTGTTCGCAGATTGGTGAACCTCTGTCCATTTTTACTTCTGAAAGACTCTGACTCTCTAAGATACTCTTTTTATACCCAATCATGTTACTGACCTGTTGCCAATTAACCTACAGCTGTTTCTTTTTAGTAACACCAAATGGTGTCATATTTTGTGGGAGTATCATTCATTAGCATTTTCCTTTATAATTGTTTCATTTATCAATATGGTACTCTATCTTAATGATATAAACATTCTGACAACCTTAAGATGAGTCAGAAATGGAAACCAGTATATATGCCCATAAGTTCAGGTAAAAAGCAATATTTACATAATTTACATAATATTTACATTAATGTATAATGCACATGTATGGAAATTGTATAATTATTATATTGTCCTTGATTTAAAGTACACCGTGATGGCAGTCATATCAGAGAGCAATCCAACACCATATCCGGCCTCATAAATGAAATATGATTTAATGAAATATAATCTTAGGAATAAATTTAGCAGATGCTTTTATCCAAAGTGACATATTTACATATGTCCAAATTTACATATATCCAAATTTACATATGGCCGCTTAAATTTGGCAGTTTTAATGCTGCTTTTACTACTAAGCAATATAAAAGCTTATGCATTATAAAGATTTATTCTGAAAAAGCACCTCATATATCAAATTATTAAAAAAGAGAAACATGGTGTATGTTGAAGCTTTAATGCCATTATTGTTTGACCATAGACAAAATGCTAAATCTCATAGGCCTATAATTTAATACACATTTATGTTCCTTTCACATATCTATAAGCAGGCTGAAATGTGATACTTTTAATATGAGCTGTATAAATTGCCCTTTTACAATGGTCCCTATAGTCCTCAGTGGGAGCTATGAAAAGCCTATCAGTGCATCCACGAATACTCAGTATTATAGTTTACACAGTCCTACAGCACTTCTACTATAACATGCTCTAAATTGAGTGGTGATGGATCTAAGAAGTTTATGTTGTTTTGATAAGTTGCCCTTTAGATACCACACATAATTTAAAGGAACTTTAGGGCTACTGTTGAGATTAGTGAATGGATGGGTTATTACACAACGAGCAATCGATCAATAAACATTTAATCAGCTGTTACTACCATTTGAATTCCAGAAAAGCGGTGTTTACATTTATTCACTTAGCAGACGCTTTTATCCAAAGCGACTTACAAATGAGAAAGATACAAGCAAAGCGATATCAAGCAGAGAACAATACAAGAAGTGCTACCATACGAGATCTATTAATTGAATTCTAGAAGAAGCAAAGTGCAGAGTAGAGGTGTAAGTGCATTTTTAAAAAAATTTTTTTTTTTTAATTATGAGTTTGTTAGGTCTTCATAGAAGAGCTGGGTCTTTAGTTGTTTTTTAAGATGGTGAGAGATTCTGCGGTCCGGATTGAGATTGGAAGTGCATTCCGCCACTGAGGAACAGTTAGTGTGAAGGTTTTGGAAAGGGACCTTGTGCCACACTGAGTTGGAACTACTAAACGTCGGTCACTAATCGATCGCAGATTGCGAGAGGGAACGTAGGCCTTCAGGAGAGAGTTGAGGTAGGAGGGTGCTGTTCCTGACAAGGTCTTATAGGTGAGCATCAAGGCCTTGAACTTGATGCGGGCAGCTACAGGAAGCCAGTGGAGTGAGATGAAGAGGGGTGTGACATGGGTTCTCTTGGACTGGTTGAAGACGAGGCGCGCTGCAGCATTCTGAATCATCTCAAGGGGTTTGATGGAGCTGGCTGGGAGGCCTGAAAGCAGTGAGTCACAGTAGTCCAGTTTAGAGATAACAAGAGCCTGGACTAGAATCTGTGTAGCCTGTTTGGTGATGTAGGGTCGGATTTTCTTGATGTTGTAAAGGATGAACCTACAGGACCTTGCAGTTGCTGAGATATGGTCTGCAAAGGTCAAGCCATCATGAAGAATCTCCCCAAGGTTCCTGGCCATCCTGGTTGGCATGAGTGTGAGCGAGCCGAGCTGTACAGTGAGGTTGTGGTTGATTGAGGGACAGGCTGGGATGACGAGAAGCTCAGATTTTGCCAGGTTAAGTTTAAGATGGTTTTCCTTCATCCAGACTGAGATGTCCGAAAGGCAAGCAGAGATGCGTGCAGAGACGGATGGATCGTCAGGCTGAAAGGACAAATGGAGCTGGGTGTCATCAGCATAGCAATGATATGAGAAGCCATGAGACTCAATCACCTGCCCTAGAGATGTGGTGTAGATAGAAAAGAGGAGTGGACCCAGAACTGACCCCTGTGGAACACCAGTTGTGAGTTGCTGAGTTTCAGAAATACCTCCCCTCCATGATACCTTTAAGGATCTGTCAGAGAGATAGGATTCCACCCAGTGCAGAACCGTTCCAGTGATGCCCAGGCTGGAGAGAGTTGACAGGATGATCTGGTGGTTCACAGTGTCGAAAGCAGCAGAGAGGTCAAGTAGGATGAGGACAGATGATCTAGAGGTTGCTCTTACAACTGATCTAGAGGTTGCTCTTACAAGCAAACAAGAAAACACTGTTGGAAATTTTGGACTCGGAAATAGAAACGAATCCGGTGATCGCCTAGCTGAGTTTTGCACTACAAATCAACTTCTGATCACGAACACCTTTTATCAGCACCACAAAAGATGGCTTTACACATGGACATCACCGAACGGCATGTACAAGAACCATATTGATTATATATGCGTCTGTCATATATATGTCATGGAGGTCGTCGATAATGTCAAAAAAACGAAACCGGGTGTGGATTGCAGAACCGATCATGAACTTCTATCGTGCAATATGAAAATTAAATTACGGAAAAAACCCAAGGAAGAGACTGAGCCAGCCGAAACTTGACTTTGCCAACATACCAGAAGCATTTTGGAAGAATCTTCACAATCGATTTGATGTATTGAACACAAAAGATAAAGAGCCAGAAAAGTTATGGACCGAAATAAAGACCACGATTGTAGCAGAAATGAAAACAACACTGCATGTGAAGAAAAAGACAACTCAACCATGGATATCGGAAGGAATGCTGAAAATTATGGAAGAAAGAAGACAAGCCAAAGCTAGAAGCAACAAACAGGCGGCAGACGATATCAGCAAAACGCTGAAAAGAGTTATTAGAAAAGATAAGGAAGCATTTTACCAAACTATGTGCAAAGAAATTGAAGATGAACATATGAAAGGAAGATCAAGAGCAGCCTACAAGAAGATCAAGCAGATCCGAAGGAATTTTCAACCAACGATGGGCATGCTGAAAGACAAAAACGGGAATATACTAAACGAGCCAGAACAAATCAAAAGCCGATGGAAACAATATACAGAAGATCTCTACAAGAATGATGCAGCAACTGAAGAAGAAGCACCACCTGTATGCGAGCAAGAACCAGACATACTGAAGGAAGAAGTCATTGCTGCCATCAAGCTTTTGTCAAACAACAAAGCTCCAGGTTGCAATGCCATACCTATCGAACTTATCAAACCATCAGAAAGTCATCGATGTAATCACGAAACTCTGTCAAAAAGTGTGGGAAACTAGAAAATGGCCGACAGAATGGACCAGATCAATCTTCGTTCCTATTCCCAAAAAAAGCGATGCAACAGATTGCGGTAACTACCGAACAATCGCTCTAATATCACATGCCAGCAAGATTCTGTTGAAGATCATACAAAGACGACTACAGCCTTATGTTGACAGAGAACTTCCAGAAGAACAAGCAGGGATCAGAAGAGGCCGAGAAACACGTCACATCGTCGCAGACGTTCGATGGATGATGGAAAAGGTCAAAGAATACCAGAAGAGTCTGTACATGTGTTTTATTGACTACAACAAAGCGTTTGACTGCATCGATCATGAGAAGCTATGGAAAACACTCAAGAACATGGGCGTACCAGACCATCTGACTAGCCTCGTCAGAAATCTATATGGTCAACAAGAAGCAACCATCCGAACGGTACATGGAAACACCGAATGGTTCAGAGTGGAACGAGGCGTCAGACAAGGCTGCATCCTGTCACCGTTCTTGTTCAACTTGTACGCGGAAACAATCTTCAGAAAAGTCGGACTGGACGAGGTCAAAGAAGGGATCAAAATTGGAGGCCGAAATGTGAACAATTTATGGTATGCAGACGACACTACCTTGATAGCGGGCACTGAAGAAGGAATGAAGAACCTACTGCGGACAGTCAAAAGAGAGAGCCAGGAAATGGGACTGTTGCTGTACTTCAAGAAGACCAAGGTGATGACCAATGAAAATTACAATCGACGGACCCTTGACCTGGATGGAGACGAAATTGAGGCTATCAACGACTTCAGCCTACTTGGATCAATGATCAACACGAAGGCAATTACTCTCGAAGAAGTGAAACGAAGAATAGCTATGGGAAAATCAATGATGAAATCATTGGACAGAATTTTCAAATCGAAGGACATTTCTTTGCCCACAAAGACACGACTCATTCACAGTCTCATCTTCTCCACTGTAACATATGGCAGCGAGAGCTGGACAGTCAAGAAACAAGAACAGAAAAGAATTGACGCCTTCGAAATGTGGTGCTGGAGACAAATCCTGTCGATACCATGGACAGCCAGACGACAAATAAATCTATATTGGAGCAAATCAAACCGGACATGTCTCTCGAAGCAAGGATCACCAAACTACGACTTGCCTACTTTGGACACATTGTACGAACAGATCACTCACTGGAGAAGGACGTTATGATGGAATGCATCGAAGGAACAAGAAGAAGAGGAAGACCAGCAACCCGATGGCGCGACACCATCAAGACAACAACGGAGAAGACCTTGGCCCAACTTATCCAACTGGCACATGATCGATCTTCCTACAGATCATTCATCCATCAAGTCGCCATGTCTCGTAATCAGGCCTAGGGCCTTTAACTAACTAACTGTTGATTGGCTCATAGAAAGTGGCTGTGCTTACAAACACATGTTTTATGACAGGGTGCTGGAGGAGAGGGATTGAACCAGCCCTCACGTCAGCGTACACGTCATTGGAGAAGAGTCATTGCGAGGGGATGGGCATGTTAATGTTTTTATTTAAAGATTATAAGGAGGACATACCTTTTTTAAAAAATATTTATGTGCACAGTGAAATCATTTATCCACTTTACACTGCAACATCCCATAAATGAACATCCTCGTTCATTTAAAATACTAAAAAAAAAAATAATAATAATAATAATAGAAATTTGCATTTTGAAAACTCCTTTCAAAAGTGTGCATTTTCAGGCCCCAAAACGCCGTTGTTGTGTAAACTGCCCCTAAGTGTCACGTATCAAGAAACTCTGGACTCCACTTCCCATCAGCCACTGCACTGCACTAGCTGTCACATGACCACCTGCACCTGATTCACGTTTTGTTAATGAGCACTCGTGTATATATAGTCCTTGTCTGCACTGTTTGCTTGTCTTTCATTGACTTAGACGCTTGTTGTTCATGTCTTGGTGTTTTGGTTCGTGCCACAGTAGGTTTCCAAGTTGTCTTTGTTTCCTAGTACGTCTGTTTCAATAAATGTTATTATCTGCACTTGCTTCTGGCTCGACCTCGATTCGTGACAGAACGAAAGACCAACTATCAGAAGTAGCGGATCGCCACGATGGACGCCTGGTTTGCAGCATATGCGGAGTGGTATATAGGACTACTGGAGCAGGGAAGAAGGACAGATGAACTGCTCGCTCAGAATAACCGCATGCTAGGCCTGCTGCAGCTGGACAGACCATGTACCAGGCCACACCCGGCGTTCATAAAGGACTACGTCATGTCACGCCGACAGGAGGAGGAGTCTGTGGTTCGGGCTGAGACCAACTCCCACCCTCCCTCCCCTATAATGGCTCTCGCTATGCCTTCCGGTTCGGCTGTGGACGTCGCTCTGCCTTCCGGATAGGCTGAGGTCATCGCTCTGCCTTCCTCCTCGGCTGAGGTCGTCTCTCTGCCATCTTGCTTCACTGAGGTCGTCGCTCCGTCTTCCTGCTCGGCTGAGGTCGTCGCTCCTTTTCTTTGCTTTGCTCAGTGTGTCGCTCCCCCTTCCTGCTCCGCGGAGGGCATCGTTCCCCCCTCATGCTCCGCGGAGGGCATCGTTCCCCCCTCATGCTCCACGGAGAACCTCGCTCCCATCTCCTGTCCCGTGGAGGACGTCGCCCCGCTTTCAGGTTCTGCCAAGGACGTCGCCCCGCTTTCAGGTTCTGCCAAGGACGTAGCCCCGTTTTCATGCTCTGCTGAGGAAGTATCTCAGCCTCCCTGTGCCATTGTGGAAGCCGCCCGGCCTCCTGGTTCTGCTGGGGACATTTTTCCCAGGGGGCCAGGACCACCAGATGGAGGACGTATAATTTTGGGCCCTCCGGGAGTAGTGCCCTTGGGGGAGGGTTCTGTCATGTATCAAGAAACTCTGGACTCCACTTCCCATCAGCCACTGCACTGCACAAGCTGTCACATGACCACCTGCACCTGATGTGTGTGCGTGTGTGTGTGTGTGTGGTCCTTGTCTGCACTGTTTGCTTGTCTTTCGTTGTCTTAGACTCTCCTTGTTCATGTCTCGGTGTTTTGTTTCGTGCCACAGTAGTTTTCCAAGTTGTCTGTGTCTGTTTCCTAGTACATCTGTTTCAATAAATGTTATATGCACTTGCTTCTGGCTCGACCTCGATTCGTGACACTAAGCTTTTGTTGAGAAATGAATGAGTCACATGCTCAGAATGTGGAGGAGACAGTGCATTTGGAAATTTCATTTATATCCCATAAATTAAGTGATAATAAAGGGTTTCTCTTTTTATGCCTCCTGAGCAGAGAGATAAAAAGGAATATTTTTCTGTAGGCCTAAAAGGAGGTCTTAGCTCAGATTATAGAATACATGGCCAAGTTGTGTTAGTTTGTGAATGAGTCGGCTCTGAGTCGTCTCCCGTTTTAGCTATTTTTATGAATAAATACAAGACACAATAATAGAATGATCTTTTAGCCACACTTCACGGCCACGCGCACTTTGTGCACTAACTGAATGTTGTGTTGACGTACATGTGCATGTGACAAATCACGTGTAATAACATTCCCCGTTTTAATACATTTATGAGAAATATTTTAATAACAACATAGACAAAATAAAGGCGAAATGTAGAATCTGTAAGGTAAAAAATATCATATGGAGCAAGCTCTACACTCTAAAAAGTAATTTAGGGGACCTATTACCACAACTTAAATGTGTGGTTGCAAGATAAAAATTCAAATTTATTGATTTAATTAAATATTTAAAGTTGCAAACATTATTATTGATGTGTTGACATAACGTTGATAATTACATCAACTTAATATTCTGTGTGATGAAAAGCTGAAATTTCTGCATTAATTAATTTAAAAACAAAATTTAAGTTGAAGTAACTTAATGAAATTGGCTTGATAACTTCAAGTCACTAATTTCAAGTCACAAGATTAGTCACACAAATTCAGAGTTAAGACTGTGTTAGAGGACCTGTAGACTAAACAAATGCTATACAAAGGACATTTCAGTGTGAGTATTATTTCATTTACAAATAAATTCTACTAAAGAAATGAATTTGAATGCCTTTTTTTTATTGTCACTATACATATGTACAATGAAATTAAGAGCCACTCCTTTTTGTTCCGTGCAAACATATACATTCAATACACAAGAAGAATAAACAGATAATACACAGATAAATAAACAAGATAAATAAACAAAATAAATAAACAAGATATACAATATATGCAAGATATATGCACGATAGATAGATATTAGGGTGGATGGCGGAGGTACTATGAAATGCACAGTTTGAGACAATATATACATATGCTGTGGACTCAGTACATGTGTTTGTTTATCATGGTAATAGCTTTCGGGAAGAAACTATTCTTAAATCTACTAGTCCTTGTTTTGATGCACCTGTAACGTCTCCCTGAGGGCAACAGATTGAACAGATCAAAGCCAGGGTGAGAACTGTCCTTAATGATCGTTTTTCCTCTGCTGAGGCAACGGGAAGTGTAAATATCCATCAGGGAGGGGAGAGGGCAGCCAATGATCTTCTGTGCTGCTCTTACTACCCTCTGAAGCCTCTCCCTGTCTGCTGCGGTGCAGCTACCATACCACACGTGATACAGTATGTCAGCAAGCTCTCGACGGACGAGCGGTAGAAGATCAGCAGCAGATTGGAGTCCAGATTGTACTTCCTGAGAACCCTCAGGAAGTGTAGCCGCGTTTGAGCCTTCTTGATAACCGCTGTGATGTTGTCCGTCCAGGAGATGTTAGCAGAGATAAGGACGCCAAGAAACCGGACGGTGTGGACCTTCTCTACACACTCACCATTAATGAAGAGGGGGGCCAGCTCCGTGTTGTGTTTTCTGAAGTCTACAATAAGTTCCTTGGTTTTCTTGGTGTTTAGAGTCAGGTTGTTCTTTGAACACCAGGCTGCCAAGTTTAGGACTTCCTCTCTGTAGGCTGCCTCCTCTCCTTTTGAGATAAGTCCGACCACTGTGGTGTCGTCAGCAAACTTGATGATAATATTATTGTTGTAGACTGGTCTACAGTCATATGTGTAGAGACAGTACAGGAGGGGGCTCAACACACAGCCCTGTGGAGAACCTGTGCTCAACGTGCGAGTGGAGGAGAGGTGGGGCCCAAGTCTCACTGTCTGGAACCGGTTGGTGAGAAAGTCCTTTATCCAGGCACACGTGAGGCGGGGGAGGCCAAGGGTGACCAATTTGGTGACAAGAATGTCCGGAATTATTGTATTAAAAGCCGAACTGTAATCCACAAAAAGCATCCGTACGTAGCTCTGTTGCTGCTCTAGATGTCTCAACACGTAGTGGACAGCTACGGCGATAGCATCCTCTGTGGATCTGTTTGCACGATAAGCAAATTGAAAAGGATCGAAATCTGGGGGGAGGTAGTCCTTGATGTGCTGAAGAACCAATCTCTCAAAGCACTTCATGATAACTGGAGTGAGGGCTACAGGACGATAATCATTCAGGCTAGTGGTGGGCGATTTCTTTGGCACTGGAATGATTGTGGCTGATTTTAGGCAGGACGGGATGACTGCTTGGGCCAGGGAGAGATTGAAAATTCTGGTAAAGATGTGGGCAAGCTGGTGGGCACATGATCTGAGCACGTTACCAGGTACACCGTCTGGGCCAGCAGCCTTCCTGGGGTTCACTGCCAGAAACATCCGTCTAACATCGTGTTCCCTCACAGTAAGTAGAGTGGTGCAGGAACCAGAAGGGGATGGAGGCAGGGCTGGACTGGTACGGGGGCCAGATGAGGGTGGAGGTGGGGCTGGAGCAGATGAGTGCTGTTGTTGTGATGTTTCAAAGCGAGTGAAGAAGCAATTTAGCTCTTCTGCCAGAATCGCACTCAGGACTCCTGTTGTCGCCTCACGGCCTCTGTAGTTCGTGATGTTCTGTATACCCTGCCACACCTCCCGTTTATTTTTGCTGGACAGGTGGGACTCTATGCTCCTCTTATAGGCCGACATCTTACGGACATGTACTCGAGGTCAGGGGAACAATGTTTGTCTATCATTGTTCCGTTGTTACACCAATTCTCATGCACATACATACAGAGCCCCCCCCCCTCTGCTCTTACCGGAGTCCTCAGTCCTGTCCCAGCGAAGCATAGTACGACCTGCTAGCTGCATGCTAGCATCGGGTATCCTCGGATGAAGCCAGGTTTCAGTAATAATCAAAACACAGCAGTCGCGAACATAGCGATTTCCAGCTAGTTGTAATTCCAAGTTGTCGATTTTATTCACTAGGGATCTGGCATTGGAGAGAAACAGGCTCGGTAAAGGTGGCTTGTGTTGTTGTTTTCTTAGCCTTAGCATAATACCGGACCTGCATCCCCGCTTTTGCTTCCTCTCCCTCCTCCGTCTGCGCCGCCTTCTGGACCCGACAACAATCCACGGAGAGCCCGGCAATCTCGCTATGTCGTCTGGGATGTTGTGCGTGTGATGAAACATTCTCGTAATAGGTATGCGGTGTTGATCCCCAATATCCATAAGGTTCTGACTTGTATAGCGGATGTTCGTGGAACCGATAATGCTCAAACAAATAATAAAGAAATAATACAAAAACAACGAAAAAGAGCACTGGAAAGGAGAGCCGTGAGCCGCAGCAACTGTGTGCGCCGCCATCTTGGTATGCCAATTTGGGCATATTCTCAATTGTGATATGACCAATAGTGGACTGGTGTATAGGTTAGGCTATACCTGCTAATACAGTTGATGGACTATTTTTAGCTAATACTAGTTATATTTAGCAGTGTAATTTGAATATCTACTATTTAGTTTACCGTAGCAGTGGATAAGAATGATAAAGTTGCATTTGACAAATATGCTCATCTAGAGAGGGCTTTTCATTTATGCTATAGGAAAGAAAAGCATGATTAAATTTCTGCATATTCATGTAAACATTACCTACATTGTGTAATCTAATTTCACGTACTGACCCATTGAAAAAAAAAAAATCTTTTGTCATTCACACATATAGCCTTCTAGCTCCATTGTAGTCAGTTTGTTCTTTGACCAAAATTAGCAGCCTTTGGACTGTGGATAGTTCTATGAGAGATAAAAGTAGTAGACGCAGAGTGTTTCATTTTTTGTCTATATTGCTCATTTCATTCAGTGCATTTATTTCTATAAACCCTGCAGAGATGTCAGGTATGTTATTTGTAGTGTAAATTACACCGAATTTTAGTTATTATTGTTATACAACTTGAAGTTAGTCATTTCTCCTGGTTTAAAAGGCTGTATTCTACTGGAGAAAATCAAATTGGAGCAACGTAATTTTAAAAATGATTGTCAACTTAAAAACTTGTGTTCACAATTATGGTAATTAAGTAAATAACACTTAAATTCCTTTTAAATAATGTGAAAAAAATAGTTGGAACAACTTGATTTGTATGAGTAATCAATTTAAAAACTTGTGTTTATTATACAAATTATTAAATAAGTTTTAATTGAAAATACATTTGATTGTATAGGAAAAGGTCATTTCTCTAACTCAGTGTGGTTCCTTGGTTGAAAATTTATTTAAAGTTGTCATAACTGAAAATGATTGATGTTTTGCGAACTTTCAATTCAATTCAATTTTATTTGTATAGCGCTTTTTACAATAGACTTTGTCTCAAAGCAGCTTTACAGAAGTATCAACATGGTATACAGATATTAAAGGAAGAAACCTTGAGAGGAACCCGACTCAGAAGGGAACCCATCCTCATCTGGGTAACAACAGATAGTGTGAAAATGTTCATTATGGATTTATATTAAGTCTGTATGGCCTTAGGAGCAGCCGTAGTCCCAGCAGTCTGGAATTAGAGAACATTTGAGCTCCATGCAGAGGCAGAAATGATCTGGATCTCCAGTATCTCCATAAAATCGTGTGAGGCTCTGTGAAAGGAGATTGGGAGAAAAAAGATTATTATGACTGCGAAGTAATAGAACAGAATCTAGTCAGGGTAGGCTTGAGTAAATAAATACGTTTTAAGCCTAGACTTAAACACTGACACTGTGTCTGAGTCCCGGACACTAATAGGAAGACTGTTCCATAACTGTGGGGCTCTATAAGTGAAGGCTCTTCCCCCTGCTGTAGCCTTCACTATTCGAGGTACCGTCAAATAGCCTGCATCTTTTGATCTAAGTAGGCGTGGCGGATCATATAAAACCAAAAGGTCGCTTAGATATTGTGGCGCGAGACCGTTTAGTGCTTTAAAGGTTAATAAAAGTATTTTATAGTTAATGCGAGATTTTACTGGGAGCCAATGCAGTACTGATAATATTGCTGTGATATGGTCGTATCTTCTAGTTCTAGTTAGGACTCTAGCAGCTGCATTCTGGACTAACTGGAGCTTATTTATATTCCTGCTGGAACATCCAGACAGTAAGGCATTACAGTAATCTAATCTA
>NC_030426.2:1525000-1562500 GCF_001660625.3 Ictalurus punctatus | reverse complement strand
TATATGCAGCAATATTTCATGATCCACTGTGTCGAAAGCCTTTGATAAATTGATAAAAAGGGAAGTGCAGTAATTACAGTATTTCACAAAAGTGAGTACACCCCTAACATTTTTGTAAATATTTGATTATATCTTTTAATGTGACAACACTGAAGAAATGACACTTTGCTACAATGTAAAGTAATGAGTGTACAGCTTGTGCAACAGTGTAAATTTACTGTCCCCTCAAAATAACTCAAAAAACAATCAGGGCCTTGTGATTTGTTTACATATTAATGCCAGAAGGGCCGTTTAAGCACTTGGTGATGGACAGGTTTAGCAGATGGAGGGAGGCAATGCCATCAGCAAACTAAACTGCAGGAACAGTGATTAAATTTTTGAGTGGTAATTCCTAGATTTGGCATACCATCTCAGATTAGCTCTGGCAATGGCTCAGTGTTTGTTTAAAAAACAGTGTTACAGTAACTGTGAATAAATAAAAATTTTGATGTGTTTATCACCCTCAGTCACAGGGAATAGTGGAAAATGTTAGTGGTACCTTTAAGGCTAAGCTTAACGCAATTTGTCCTGATACTGAACTCGTTTCGGTAGATGCTCTACCTCTTGCACTAATGACCTATCACATGCAGACTAACAGAAATATGCATCTAACACCGCATGAAATGCTTACGGACCATGTCTGTGCCATATCTGAGAGGTCCTTATGAAGAACTGCCGATGGAGTAAATGCAGATGGATTGCATATATGCGATAACTAACTGCTATGTATTGTTGTGGATAAAAATGACATGAAATAAACAGGGAGATTGAGTATGAGTAAAAATGTAATTTTATTGGTAATTCACAGGACGGGTGGGTGCGTAGTCTGGAGGAGAGTAAGAGGGGGAGGAAAATGGGGTGCGTCCTGGGGACATGGGGAAATCAGGGTGGGTGAAGTGAGCGGACCACTGAGAGTCGGGCGGACTGGTGGGTGAGAAGAGGGACGGATGGTCGGGGCCCGGATCGGAGAAGACAACATCATCATCCTAAGGATTGGAAGCTGGAGGGGGGTTCTGGGTCTGACTGGGTAGAAGCGTCAACACGCACGTTCTTGGGGCAGATTCTGTACCGAAGAAGAGGGGGGAACCCCGGATCTCCATTCTTAGGGGGGGTGCGGCGAAGATAGTTAAGTAGCATCATGATATCAGCAGTGAGATGCACAAGCTGGTAATGAGTATCCAGATCCAGGTCCAAACCCTGATCCAGGTCCAGTAACGGAGAGAGAGGGGACTGACGACGGGCACCGGCACCTAGACACATAGAAGCGGGATTAGGCGGATTGGAATTACGAGCAATTTAAGAGCAGTAATAGGAAAAAAGTCAAAAAGAAGTGTACGAGCTGAGGAGTGCTAAAAACACACACCCACACACACACTCATACAGTCAAGACACAACATACATACACACACATGAATAACTTTAATAATATCTTATAGTAATAGAGAAACTCTATAAAAAACAGAATAGTAGGATATGCAGGACAGTAGAACTGTAATGATATTAAGAAGTTGGAAGTACAGTAAACCGCTTTTCAAGTAGTATAAATATATATAAAATAAGAAATATAGTGCAAATATGAAAATAAATTATAAATGAGAAGTACGGGAAAAAAAGGAAAATATAACTTACTCATGATTCAGATGGTGAAGATTCTCGTCTCGCAAGGAAAGCCTTAATTTTTAGAGAACCATGAAGAAAGCCAGTTATAAGGGTGGCTGCCCCCCCCCTCGAGATAACGATAAGACCAAGGTCCCTCCCGGTTGTTTAGTCGTCTTGCTTACGTCATTTTTATTACCTAGGGAAATGGGAATCTTGGTTTCTGAAAACCTAGGTAAGGGAGAACCCTGGTTTTTGAAGACATAGGTAAAAGAGAACCCCGGTTTTTGAAAACCTGGGTAAATAGAAACACTGGGTTTTTGTTTCCTGGGTTGTTGGAAATGCCTGAGTTCTGATTTTATGTGTAAAGTAAAACCCCGGGTTTCAATTCTATGGGTAAGTGAAATAGGCCTTTTCTGGAAACCTATGGGTTATCTAGTGTGTAAATACAGTATAAATACTGGAGCTTAAGCTCAGGGTAGGGGGGATCACTTCTGAGAATTCTCATCGGTGTGGATCTCGTGTGGTGGAATGGAACAATAAAGCTGGACCCTTGCTTCTTCTCACTCACGGCTGGTGTATTTTTTCTATCTCCAACTGGTCTCAGAGGTAGATGTGAGTATTGGCTTCTAAGTTGAATTTTAAATGTTTTTGGGTAATAGGCTAAATTCGAGCCAACATTTGGCACCCCAGATGGGACTGGGCTAAGATCTATATGTCTGGAATCTCTCCCGTGGGACTTCGCTCTCTAAGCAACAGACAGGCCGTATAGGAAAAGGCATTGCAGACGCCTGTTATTTCAAAGCTCTGTTTTAGTGGTCTGTTGTTACGATTGAGAAGCCCCGGGGTGGGAAGAAAGACTAAGTGGGTCTCCAAAAGAACCTGGAGTGAGTGAGAAGAGGTAAGAGAAGTATAGATTATAGAATGTACTTTTTTAATTATAATAAAGAAATGGTATATGTGTTGTGTGAGTGAAAGTCCTGCAATACCGCTGGAGGAGGTAGAAAAAAGGTAGAAAAAAGAGAAATAGAGAAATACTCCAGGGCTGGGATAGAAAGCAGGTGGAAAATGAGGCCTCAGACCCCAGATACCGGCTACTAGACTTGACTAGCAGTCTAGTGGCGGCTGCATTGGTGGGGACCCCTAATACCGCTGGAAAAGGATTAGATAAAAGATAGATAGATTAGATTCCAGGGCTGGATAGAGAGGGGAATAAATCCTGGGCCCAGGTCCGGGTCGTGCAATACAGCATGCCCGGTGTATGAATGGAATATGTACTAACAAATGTGTGTGCTTATAATGTATGTGCTTATAATATGAGTGCAGTGTGAGAGCGTGTGAGTTTTGGAGACAGGGAAAATGTATTTATTAGTGCTCTGAACATGAGCTCCATACCTGTATTGGATAAGTGGGATAAGATTTAGAGAAAAGAAAATTTTTCCTTTGGAGAAAGTTGGATTTAATTTGTATGACTGTAAGCTTCATGCATACGGAGCTGGTTTGGAGGTGTTTTATACTTTGAAAACTTCATGTAGTAAAATAAGTGTAATAATGTGGAATACAATGTGTGTATGTGAGCTTGCCTGCGTTGTTGATAGAAAGGGGGGGTGTATGTGTGTGTGTTCCTGTCCGTTCTTATCTGTGCGTCTGTGTGGAAGGACAAGGGAAAAAAAAAAAAAAAAAAAAAAAAAAGGGGAAAAAGGTAAGACAATTCGGTGTGTGTGAATTCTTCAGAGTGGGCTGGGTAATGCGGAGCATTGTGAGATATCGCGGACTTTGAATATTTCAAATCCTGTACATACGTTCGGTGAGTCGCTAGACTGTGTGTGTGTTATAATTAATTTAATATCCATAACTGCTGTATAAGTGGGAAAAATAAAAATAAAAATGATATTAATATGTAAGTATATATATATATATAAATATATGCATATTTTAGAGCATGCACGCCAATGGTACATATTTTAGACATCTGTACGACTGCCCATTGGGTAAATAGGAATTACTAGACCTGTAATATATAACAACATATTCCCAGATTGTGTGATCCAGGAACAGGAAAACTGAAGGTGGGAGAAAAGTGTATATTGTCGGGCCATTATTGAGAAATGAGTGAGTTAGTCCATTTGGACCCTTTATTTTTATGCTATAAATTACGAATGTGATGTCTAGGTAAAAGCCCCAAAAATGAGAATAATAATATATTGTTTTTGCGGAAGCTGCCACAGGGCCTAGACGGGGGAGGAGGTTCCTAACTCAGGACGGAGAAAGTAGGCGGCTGCGGCATCCACAGGGACACAATGGAGCCCGCGTGAAAGAGATACAAAATGATGCAGGAGCAAGTGAAATTTTGTCCTGGTTAAAACGGGGGGCTCAAACAGACGGTGCGGGGATATGGCGCAGTGTGGAAGGGTTGTGTATAGCCCCAGTCAGCCTCCTCCCATGCTTGATCAAAGACGCCCATGGCGTGGATCATGTCAATAAGACTGAAATTATCCGGAAAATCCGTCAGGAATGGTGGTCCCCTCAGCTGGCCTCACAAGTGGACCAAGTGGTAAATGTATGTGCTGTGTGCATCAACCACAACGTGCGAAAGAACCTCACCACCCCCTTAGGACATATTCCCCCGCCAACGGGACCATTTCGGCATCTAATGATGACTCATATAGACATGGGAGCGGAGTTACAGGTGGAGGGGAAACGCTTCCTTCTGGTAATAGTGGACCGCTTCAGTCGGTGGATGGAGGCGACTGCTACTTCTGGGGAAGATGTGGAGTCCGCCGCTAAATTTTTATGTTGTGAGGTCATACCTCGATTCGGTATCCCTGATTTTTTGAGTTCAGACAAGGGCAAACGCTTCGTAAATAACGTACTTAAGAATGTTGCATCGGCCTTGGAGAGTGATCATAAGCTAGGATGTGTATATCTTCCTGAGTCCCAAAGCGCGATGGATCCAGGGTACCGCACCCTATCTAATAATTTGGCAAAAATATGCGATGAATCACACCTAAACTGGGTCCAAGCCTTACCACTGGCTTTGATGAAGATACGATCACAAACCAATCGTATGACGCACTTGACTCCTCATGAAATGCTCACTGGGCGCCCACTGCCTATGGCATACACCGAAGGTCCATACACAGAGCCGTCTGAGGCTCAATCGGAGGGCGACATGCAGGATTATGTGCGTATCCTCACTCAAATTCACAGACAATTATATCCACAGGTTAGAGAAGCGATCCATGGTGGGGACGGGGTACAGGAGGATGTACGTTTGGTGGCACCCGGGGATAAAATACACATTCGTATGTATAAGGGAAAAAGCCCCCTCGGGGCACGTCGGGAAGGACCCTTCGCTGTGGTCGCTGCAACAGCCTCGGCTGTGAGAGTTGAAGAAAGAGATCATTGGTACCACCTGAACCAGTGCGACCGTGCCGGAGCAGGTACGGGACAGGGAGAACCAACAACCCCAGGCCCTGCCACTACAGGGCAGCCCATGGAGGCGGAGGTGGTAACCAACAGCGACTCGGATACCTCACGTATGGGTCCGGCCTACGGCACTCGAGCCCAGGCTAAACGACGGGCTGTGAAAAGGCTGGATAGACCGGCCCAGTCGGATGCCGGTAGCTCAACAGGCTCTTCGTTCCTCCCCCCGTATGGTGAAATTGACCCTGTTACCTCCCGCCGAGTTGAAGTGGGAGACGTAGCTGCCGTCCCGCTGGTAACCCCACCAGAGGCAGAATTGTTATCAACACTCGCCGCTCTCTGGCAATTTGATAACCTTGATGACCCCATGCCTATGAGCACTATTGATTTGGGTATACTGCAGGACCTTGAGGTACAGTTAAGCACACCTCCCCCCGTCCCCGTGCCCCCTGAGCTCCGGTCTCCGCAGGGATCTTTACACACTCCCCTACCATTGGGTCGAGAGAACACTGGTTCAGTAGAGTAGCTGGGGTGGGGGCGTCTTATACCACAGGGCTAAAGAGTTCCTGTTTAGACCAGAGGGTGATGTTCGGAAGAACACACCGTTATTGGATAATTTACTGATCATAATCTAGACTGCGTACAGTCCTATATATAGATTGTGACGGGTCAATAGCTTGCGTACCTTTAACGGTAATTGGAAGTCGGTATGATTCCATGTTTGTAAACTGTATGAGAACGTTATCTAAACCACCGAGCGCGCGAGAGAGGGAGAGAGCGCGTGCGAGAGATTTCTGTTTTCACCCCTTTTTTTCCAATCCTTTATCTTACGCTCTACATTAAAATCGAAGTGATTCAATATGTATATATACGTGGATATATTCCTGTAAAAATTAAAATCAATCAGCATGTCTTGATGTTAACAGTCCGAAGAGAACTTTAATAATAGTTTATGTGGTGTGTATTGTGCCACTTAGTTTCTTCTGCAGAGGCATCTTTTCCTGACTAATGATAAAATTGACATGTGAACCTGTTCGTTTTGAGTGATATTAATAAAAAAAAAAAACCCTGAAAAGTAAAACCGACCCGAGGTAACAGTCTCAGGCTGATCACAATGTGGTCCGTATCAGGCTAGGTCACGTCCTCCCTGTTGAGATAATGGTGAGCCTAAACATTTGGTTTCAGCGAGCAGTCTACCTTCATGAACTGACTCGCTAACAAGAGCTGGAGTAACCATAATTAATTTGTATCGGTGATTCCTATATGGGTATGTGGCTATACAATATCTTAAGCAGTGTAAGTGCGAATTCTTCTGGCGTGTGGTATTTGTGTTGTATAATGCTGAATAATTTCTGCATGTTTTCTCTTTAAATGCTGTGTATATGTCCAATGATAAGTAATTAGTAAGATCAGATGGCAGTAGTAGTCTGCACATTTTAAATTCTTTATAATGTGTTGTACGCCTGTTACAGATGTGATATCTGGATCAGTAACATTAAAATAAGGTGATGATTTGATTACTTACTTTTGCAGACATGTTGTGCCGATATGAGTTTGGGAGGTAGTTTAATTACGGTCCCTTTACAATAGTGTAGTTTGAAGTGTTTTTTCCTGAACTGTAGATTGGTAAATAGAGTAGTTATGCAAATATATATATATGTGTGGGTGTGTATATGTATACACATATGTGCTATATGGTGTGCTATGGATATGTCATATAAAGTATACGAGTTACAATATTTAAATAATACAAAGCAGTGGTCACAAACTCGAGAACCTGTGAAGTGAATTGAATTGATAGTACGTTATATAGCAGCTGAGAGCTGATAAAAACTGAGAGCTGTGAACTGGATGCAGGTGTGTGTGATCTGGGAATTGCAGTTCATGGCAGCCAGCCATGTTTGTGGACCGCAGTGAAGGATGGGAAATGTGGTTTGTGATATGAGTAGATTTAACACTACCTCAATATGGTCAAATACAGTTTAAATGAAATGGATAAAATTATAGGGCGAATCTTATGCTTCTTACAATTGTGCATTCAGCCAAGATGATAAATTTTATTAGACTAAGTTAAATACATATTCACATTCCTCGAAAGTGTGCAACATTTAAATGTCATGTATGAAGGATCTGAGTGATATTTTGAGTACAGTATTTTGATACAGTTATAAATTAATAAGAAACAAAATGCATGTACATGCATGTATACCATTCAGACTACAGACTAGTGCTGTACACATAGAACCAAATTCACTAGGTTGTTTTGAATGTAAATTAGTGGGATAAAAGTGGCTAGAGGACTGTAAATGCATATCTAGATCTCAACCTCATTTACTCTATTTTAGTTCTATCTTATTGGGATTATCACTCGTTAGCACAGATGGAATATTAATATGTTCGGGTAGTGTGCACCACAAATTTTCAGACTAAAGGAATTTTGTTTTCATTTCTCAATATCTTTCTGGTAAATGAAAAACAGGAAGGGATAAGAATGTATCCTTGTCAATTGGGTTTGTACTTTTAAAAATAAATGGTCTAGAACTATTTTACAGGGATAACTATACATGAGAGTGGAAAACCCCTTTAAGAGAGGTGTTATTCGTTTGATTAGAGCAGTGGGGATTACTTTAGTAAATTTTTTAAATGATTCGATAGACCAACATTATTTAATCTCTGCAGCAATATTTCCTGATTCACTGTGTTGAGAGCCTCTTCTAAATCAACAGACAGGGAAGTGCAGAGGGAACCGTGACATTGTTTTAAGACTTTCAAAACAACAGTTGTGCTGATATGTTTGTATGACCTTAGACTTCTTGCAGACTGATAACATGTGAACGGTTTACTGAAAAAAGCTTTCTACAAGGGACATAGGCGAGGAGGCCGTGTTATTGGATTGTAATGATCTAATATAGTTGGATGTCCCCGATTTAATGTAATAAATAAATAAGAAAACTGATTTCCAAATTTCTGGTATAACCCCATTGTCTAATGAAAGATTAAAATGATAAATAGAAAGAGATGAAATAATAGTTTAGAAATACAGACTCCACACAATCAGGGCCTTGTGATGTGTTTATATCGAACTTGAGTGATCTGTAAACATCACAAGTCTTAACACGTTAAAAACCGAACTCCTCATATTGAATTGTTTTTAATAGCTTCCTGCTTTATTAAAATCAGGGTATAGTAAATCACGATAAATATTCACTGTTTTAAGGCCTAGATCTGATGCATTAATTGAACATTTAATGATGGGTTTTGCAGATGTGTGTTCCCAGTTGTCTGTCTCCAGTTTCCCAGTACTATTGCCCTGTAAACAATATCTTGAAAGGACATGCCCACTTAGTCTAGCATTATTACAGCAAGCTGTGATAACAGAAGTGATGAGTTTTGCGATACAACCAACCCACCCAGTAACCATTATTTATAGTATGATGTATATAGAATATATATATATATATATATATATATATATATATATATGTATATATATATAAGATGTCCCAATTGTAACCTATAACTCTAATTCCATTCCACATAATATTATTATGGATCCGCGCTTTTTCCAAATGACTGCATGTGAGAGCTCAAGGCCGTTATTCCTCTTAACAATTCCTAGATCGGTAGTACACCTGGAAGCGTCTCCTTCGGGGGCTGTGGGCTCCCCTGTGGTGTACTCCTCTGTGGTCATAGACTCCCTTGCACGCTCCCAAGGCCGTCAGGACATGATTGGGGTCATCCTCCGCCCCATAAAAGCACAACAAATGTTCCTGGACGTTATCAAGTATGGTCTGCAGTGGATCACTGATTGTTCACTACAGGACAACATCCTGAGATCCGGGTGTTCTTTGGACAAGCCTGACATTGAATGCACCTGAACTATGGCTGACAAACAATAACAAAGACTGTGTCTCACGTGTGACTGGAAAAGGGGGGTGCTGCTGGGGGGGGGTCCTGGCTCAGGAGAATGGAGCGCTTACAGGGCTGTAGTTTATGTATTGAAAACATTGGATTTGGTGGCACAAGGATTGCCAGGCTGGAGATGCTCTCTTAGTGCGGATCATTGGGGAAATTGCTCTCTCACACATCGATCTTACGTTTATCACACCAGGTCATTTCTATTTTGAAAGAACATTATATGGGGATATGGGGTTAATCGATGTGCCACCCGAACTAAAATTCTTAAACCTGTTAGTGTGCCTAACTCACCAACTGTAAGTGTTGTAGTGGTGTCATTAATTCTGTGGAGCCAGTCACTGAGAACACTCACGATTGCCCAGCTGAAATTTGTATTTCGTTGAGCTTAAAAGTTTTGGGTCTGAAATTTCACAAACATTATGAACACCCTGTTCTGCCCAATTGGCTGAATAGAAGTCTATCACTAAAGAATGCAACCTGGTTAAGGGTAGAATTGTTAAAAAATCTATATATATATAATAAAAAATAAATAAAAAATAATATAAATACTGACGTTTAGGCCCATGGATTGTGTCGTCTGTTTGGAGTTGTTTGAATGCAATGAGGTTCTAGGAAAAAATTGGAACGCCACTTATCGAACAAATAGTTTAATTGAATTCTGACTGTGCTTCTTGCTGTATGTATTACAGCTGCCCATGATCTTAGCCAGTGTGCGAGGGGGAAGGTAGAGGAATGATCTCTGTACTTGCAGGCAACGGTGGAGGATCACCTGAAGTGTGCTCAAAATTATTTATTTTTTTTCCTTGACCAGGGATAGGTCTGGCACACCCTGATTTGTGTTTGATGTAATTTGTGCTGATACTAAACGTAGTTCGGTAGATGCTCTACCTCTTGCACTAATGACCTATCACATGCAGACTAACAGCAATATGTATCTAACACCGCATGAAATGCTTATGGGTCGACCCATGTCTGTGTCTGTTCCTTATGATGGACGGCCGCTGGAGTAATTGCAGATGAATCAAAAACATATATAAGACCACTAACTATTATGTATGGAGCTATATATTCACAGGAACACAGCTAAGTGCAGTGTTATCAGTGTTATGTGTGAGGCGTCACCGCCTCAACGGGGGGAGGTGTTCGGAGGTGTTCACCCGGAGGTGGGAGTCCCGGAGCCGCGAGAGAAGGCTGACTACAGGGCAGCAGCGGACTAGAACATGCAACCCCTGGAGGATGCTCAATCCTCCAATGACGAGATGGTGGGGAACACGTGAAGGTCCGGTACGAAGCGTCAACGGGGGGTCTGCTCTGTGGCAGACAGGATGAGAAGATGTGAAGATCCATACCCTGGGTGTACGTGCTAGCCTAACCTCTCCCCAAAGGGTGGCTCTCTACAGTACGTAAAGTGCTTGAGCTGAAGACAACCAGCATATAGAGAGATACAGATACTGCATACAACAGACTGTCAAGTATTGTTATAAAATGTTATAAAATGTTTGTGATGTGACGCAATCAGGCACAGAAAAGTATAATGGTGCTGCCGAGCACATAGTGCTGGCAGGGTGGGAATTTTTCCCTCGTAGGAGGTTTTTTCGCCCACCCCTGACTGCAAAAGACTGGGGTTTGGTTTTTGAGGGGAAGCAAGAATCTGCAGGTCCCGACAAATACAAAACGTACGGCGGTAGTAGTAGTAATGAATGATTAGGGAAACTCAGTTAATCACACTTATAATCGATGTAGGGTATAATCAAAGTAGTTAGATTCAAAATGATATATATATATATATAAAAGGAGAAGTAAGTTAAGGGTTAAGAGTTATAACGAGGTACATCTACGCTTAATTAAAGTATTGTATGAGGCTTCATAGCCTCAGAGGGGGGAAATGTTGTGGATAAAAATGACATGAAATAAACAGGGAGATTGAGTATGAGTAAAAATGTAATTTTATTGGTAATTCACAGGACGGGTGGGTGCGTAGTCTGGAGGAGAGTAAGAGGGGGAGGAAAATGGGGTGCGTCCTGGGGACATGGGGAAATCAGGGTGGGTGAAGTGAGCGGACCACTGAGAGTCGGGCGGACTGGTGGGTGAGAATAGGGACGGATGGTCGGTGCCCGGATCGGAGAAGACAACATCATCATCCTCGGATTGGAAGCTGGAGGGGGGTTCTGGGTCTGACTGGGTAGAAGCGTCAACACGCACGTTCGTGGGGCAGATTCTGTACCGAAGAAGAGGGGGGAACCCCGGATCTCCATTCTTAGGGGGGGTGCGGCGAAGATAGTTAAGTAGCATCATGATATCAGCAGTGAGATGCACAAGCTGGTAATGAGTATCCAGATCCAGGTCCAAACCCTGATCCAGGTCCAGTAACGGAGAGAGAGGGGACTGACGACGGGCACCGGCACCTAGACACATAGAAGCGGGATTAGGCGGATTGGAATTACGAGCAATTTAAGAGCAGTAATAGGAAAAAAGTCAAAAAGAAGTGTACGAGCTGAGGAGTGCTAAAAACACACACCCACACACACACTCGTACAGTCAAGACACAACATACATACACACACATGAATAACTTTAATAATATCTTATAGTAATAGAGAAACTCTATAAAAAACAGAATAGTAGGATATGCAGGACAGTAGAACTGTAATGATATTAAGAAGTTGGAAGTACAGTAAACCGCTTTTCAAGTAGTATAAATATATATAAAATAAGAAATATAGTGCAAATATGAAAATAAATTATAAATGAGAAGTACGGGAAAAAAAGGAAAATATAACTTACTCATGATTCAGATGGTGAAGATTCTCGTCTCGCAAGGAAAGCCTTAATTTTTAGAGAACCATGAAGAAAGCCAGTTATAAGGGTGGCTGCCCCCCCCCCTCGAGATAACGATAAGACCAAGGTCCCTCCCGGTTGTTTAGTCGTCTTGCTTACGTCATTTTTATTACCTAGGGAAATGGGAATCTTGGTTTCTGAAAACCTAGGTAAGGGAGAACCCTGGTTTTTGAAGACATAGGTAAAAGAGAACCCCGGTTTTTGAAAACCTGGGTAAATAGAAACACTGGGTTTTTGTTTCCTGGGTTGTTGGAAATGCCTGAGTTCTGATTTTATGTGTAAAGTAAAACCCCGGGTTTCAATTCTATGGGTAAGTGAAATAGGCCTTTTCTGGAAACCTATGGGTTATCTAGTGTGTAAATACAGTATAAATACTGGAGCTTAAGCTCAGGGTAGGGGGGATCACTTCTGAGAATTCTCATCGGTGTGGATCTCGTGTGGTGGAATGGAACAATAAAGCTGGACCCTTGCTTCTTCTCACTCACGGCTGGTGTATTTTTTCTATCTCCAACTGGTCTCAGAGGTAGATGTGAGTATTGGCTTCTAAGTTGAATTTTAAATGTTTTTGGGTAATAGGCTAAATTCGAGCCAACATTATGAAGCTATCTATTCACAGGAACAGAGCTGGGGACCGAGAGAGGAGACAGAAGTTCCTTGTCCCATGACTACTGGAGAACAGGTGTACCTAGGGGTGTTCCAGCCCAGAAGGGAAAGGCCATACAAAGTGAGCACCTAAACCTAGGAGAAAGGAGGATTAGGCCATCGAAGGGGACGATCTAGTGGTTGACATCTCAGAAGAAAGAACAAGCCAAGACGTGAAAGAGGGTCAAAATGTAGGTAAGGGAGAACCAATGGCAGTCTCAGGTGATGGTGAAGGAGAAGGTCAGTCAGGGGTCGTACCAATAGAGCAAGAGGAAAGAAGTATTCCTGCTGCTGAGAGCGGTTCTGACGAGCCTGATACACCTGCTGAAGGGCAAAGAGGCCCAAGCAGACGTCCCTTCCAGGACAACCTTTCCACAATTGACTCTTCAGCCCTTGACTAGTCTACAAAACAGTACTGAACTAGAGCTGAATGAGACAATCAGTGAGCCAGATTGGATCTCTGATCAGCTGCAACAGGATGGAACAGATTCCAGTTCCTCAAGTGAGGACGAAGAAGTTGTTTGGTGAACCATGCCCTGGGTGTAAGTGCTAGCCTAAACCGCTCCCCAAGGGTGGTCCCCTGTGATACGCAAAGTATCTGGGTCGAAGACAAACATTGCTAAGACATCCCCTGAGAAAGAATGTGATGGAGTTTTTATTTTTGCTTTTTCCATTTTTCTATCTTTTGAATTTTCAATTTTTCTATTACAATATAGTCAAGTGTGATTAAGAGACAGGGTGATCACTGTCTGATTTATCATTGTAATCAAACTGAGAAAATTGTTTTTTATTCATGTTTGTTAGTCTATACTTGTATCAGCTATATGTGCTTAATCAACTGTGTATTCTACATAACTGTGACAACCACGGGCAAGTGCAGAACCAAACGCATGTTCACGCTTACAAACACTGTCTTGATTTTTGTGGTTAGGGAAAGGGAGACAGAATCTTTTACTCCTTTCTTGCCAATGGGAGAGGAGATGTTTGTTTCTGGTCTCCAGAGAGAGTGGTTTCAGGATTTGGTCATTTATAGTTGGCTGACATGATCATACATTGATCACTAGTTAGTGTAAATGAAGGGAATGGATTGTGAGATTACTCTCTCGAGCTAGGTGGGGCTTAGTAAGCCCCAGAGGGGGAAAATATATTGAAAATATTTATGAGGCGTAATCAATATGTGTAACTAACATTTGGATATGTTAATATGTATTCAATATGTATAACCGACATTTAGAATTATTACTTAAGCATAATCGAATAATTAATATTGGTTAAAAAGCAGAATCTATATGTATAATCAATAGATAGAAGCATAATCTAAATCCATAGAACAATGTTTGATTAAGTTATATTCTGAGTGTGGTTTGAGTTAGATGAACTCTGTGTCTTACTGTACAATAATTCTTCTGTAATTGTTCTTCTGTATCAGCTGGCACTTTTCTGCACAGCAATAAATTGATATTCGCTTTTGTAAGTAAATAACCTTGAAGCCAATACCAGTTAGGGAGTTAGGAGCGGGCCTCAGGAAGGGAGGTAGATATCAACTGGGACAACAGATAGAGACAGATAGATGCTTATTGAGGCCTAAGAAGGGAGTGTTGGTCAGGGTCAGGACTCTGAGTGAAACCTTTTTGTAAAAAAGAAACCTTGTCCTCGTGAAACCTTTTCAAGAAAAACAACTAACTGCGCATGCTGCACCAATTTAAGATAACACAGACATGAATATTTAATTGTGGCAAAGAAGATTGGTCTGTTTTTAATGAGGAAAGGCAAAACCCCGCCTAAGATGGATACACTGTGGAGGAGAGTATATAAAATGCTGTGTGTGCTTGCATAATTCTGACTTTCTGCAGATTGTCACACTTTATTGGTTTTCAATAAAGTTTATTTACTCTGAAGTTTTTGACTTAGGCTAAGAAGGTTGATTTATCCACGACAAAACCACTAGCTCTTCTGCTAACCTTTTCATAATATTAGCAGCATTTTATATGTTTATTGACAAAGTTTTCAAATTGATTGAGAGGGAATGTGTTGGTAATTACTACTCAACTTCATTACATTACCAAACATGCAAGTCATCTTGTTATATTATATGTATGTTATATAGTCGGTAAAGGCACTATGCCAAACAAACAGAGACGACTGAAAATTTTTATAAAACTGAAGAAGGAGGCAGCGAAAGGGACAGCTTCCTTATCAATAAATATATATATATATATATATATATATATATATATATATATATATATATATATATATATATACACACACGCCACATATATATGTATGTGTGTGTATGTGTATATATATATATATATATATATATATATATATATATATATATACACATACATACACACACACACACACAGTATCTCACAAAAGTGAGTACACCCCTCACATTTTTGTAAATATTTGATTATATCTTTTCATGTGACAACACTAAGGAAATGACACTTTGCTACAACGTAAAGTAGTGAGTGTACAGCTTGTGTAACAGTGTAAATTTGCTGTCCCCTCAAAATAACTCAACACAAAGCCATTCATGTTTAAACCGCTGGCAACAAAAGTGAGTACACCCCTAAGTGAAAATGTCCAAATTGGGTCCAATTAGCCATTTTCCCACCCCGGTGTCATGTGACTTGTCAGTGTTACAAGGTCTCAGGTGTGAATGGGGGGCAGGTGTGTTAAATTTGGTGTCATCGCTCTCACACTCCCTCATACTGGTCACTGGAAGTTCAACATGGCACCTCATGGCAAAGAACTCTCTGAGGATCTGAAAAAAAGAATTGTTGCTCTACATAAAGTGGGCCTAGACTATAAGAAGATTGCCAATACCCTGACACTGAGCTGCACGGTGGCCAAGACCATACAGCGGTTTAACAGGACAGGTTCCACTCAGAACAGGCCTCACCATGGTCGACCAAAGAAGTTGAGTGCACATGCTCAGTGTCATATCCAGAGGTTGTCTTTGGGAAATAGACGTATGAGTGCTGCCAGCATTGCTGCAGAGGTGGAAGGGGTGGGGGGTCAGCCTGTCAGTGCTCAGACCATACGGCGCACACTGTATCAAATTGGTCTGCATGGCAGTCATCCCAGAAGGAAGCCTCTTCTAAAGATGATGCACAAGAAAGCCCACAAACAGTTTGCTGAAGACAAGCAGACTAAGGACATGCATTACTGGAACCATGTCCTGTGGTCTGATGAGACCAAGATAAACTTATTTGGTTCAGATGGTGACAAGTGTGTGTGGCGGCAACCAGGTGAGGAGTACAAAGGCAAGTGTGTCTTGCCTACAGTCAAGCATGGTGGTGGGAGTGTCATGGTCTGGGGCTGCATGAGTGCTGCCGGCACTGGGGAGCTACAGTTCATTGAGGGAACCATGAATGCCAACATGTACTGTGACATACTGAAGCAGGGACTTAATGTGTGTATTGCACCTAAAATTTAATCTCCTCACCCCAGGGTGTGACAGTGACTGATGAATCATTAATGAAAACTCAATCTTTCAAGAGTTAAAAATTCTGTGTTTATCAATGGTGCATGCATAACAAGCCTAGAGCCTGTGCGGGTACAGCCTGATGCTGGGAGTTTGTAAAAAATTATTTCAGGAAATGTGCAAGATTAACCGGGATGTAATATGTCATGACAAGGGAATGTTTATGAACCTTTGGACAAGCCCCACACCCCTAGAGACACACCCAAAACTGAAGGTAGTGCCTCTCGGGCTGTGGACCCAAGGGAAACATGACGTACGCCTAATTAGAAGTGCACCACCCGTCGTAATCACACCCAAAACTGATTTCAGACCTAGATAATCTCAATACCCTCTTAAATCAGAAACTATTGAGGGAATTATGCCAGTATTTAATTCACTACTAAAAGCAGGGGTCATTGTTCCCTTCCCAGATTCACCATTGTGCACTCCAATATTTCCAGTAAGAAAAGCAAGAAAACCCCCACAACCTGATGAATGGAGATTTACACAAGATTTGCAAGCGGTTAATGCAGCAGTAAAACAGAGACCTCCAGACGTGCCAAATTCTTACACTATATTAAACCAGGTTCCAGCAAACAGCAAATGGTTTTTAGTCATAGATTTAGCGAATGCGTTTTTTAGTATACCTTTTGATAAAGACAGTCAGTTTTGGTTTGCACTCATGTTTGACTGCTCACTCGCAGGTTCTTACACTTTCTCTCACTTGTGTTAGGGGTATTGTGAGTCACCAATTATATACAACCAAATGCTAAAAGACAGCTTAGCACCTCTAAGGCTTTCTCCAGGGCACAGTGTAAAACTGACACCATTAAATTGTTGCAGCATCTCGCTAAGGAGGGATACAAAGCTAGTCTCTCAAAATTACAGTTTGTGCAGCAAGAAGTGAGATTCTTGGGTCATGACATTTTGGCAAAGATAAAGAAACTCTCAGCTGACAGAGTATCTGCAATCCAGAAGATTCCAAAGCCTCTGACGAAGAAACAAGTTCTCTATTTCCTAGGTATGTTTTCCTATTATAAGACTTTCAGTCTAAATTATTCCATTCTCGAAGCACCTATTATAGATGTTGCACATGCATCAGGGTTGACGGCTCACTCACAGGTAAGTTGGACACGAGAAGCAGAGAAAGCCTTTGTAGAATTAAAACAGGCTCTACAAACAACTCCAACCTTAGGGCTAACGGACCCTACCAAACCTTTTGTGCAGACTGTGTATGAAAAATCAGGCTACATGACCTCCGTCTTGTTACAGAGACATGGGGACAAGTTGAGACCTGTGGCATATTTCTCTGGTAAGTTAGATCCTGTAGCAGTAGGTTTTCCTCCATGTGTATGTGCAGTAGCAGCAGCTGAGAAAGCTGTGGTGGCATCCAGAGATTTGGTAGGTTACACAAAATTGACCCTCTTGGTTCCACATGAGGTGTCGTTACTCCTACTTGAACAGAAAATCTCACACCTGTAGTGCAGTAGTGACCGCACACGAGATGGTCATGTCAGGAAGTCTCCCCTCAAACCTTTCAGCACAAGCAGCTGAACTGTACGCCCTCATAGAGGCATGTAAACATGCTGAGGGACAGTCAGTAACTATTCACACAGACACTAGATATGCCTTTGGAGTAGTGCATGATTTTGGGACAATTTCAGATTTCTCAGATTTTTGGGACAATTTCTGATTCTAATTTCAGGAACTTTCTGACGAGTACAGGAACACATAGCCCACCACAAACTAGTCTCTGAGCTGCTAGATGCAGTCCTACTTCCCAAAACTATTGCAGTATGCAAATTCAATTCAGTTTTACTTGTGTAGCAAGTAAATTTAGCAATGGTCATTGTCTTAAAGCAGCTTTACAGAAATATACAAACACAGGATACAGATTTTAGTGTGCAGATTAATCCCAATCAAGCAAGCCGGTGGCGACAGTGGCAAGGAAAAACTCCCTAAGATGTTAAGAGGAAGATACATTGAGAAAATGTTTCAGAAGTCAGAAGGGAACCCATCCTCATCTGGGTAAGAACAGATAGTGTAAAAGCAAAGTTCATTATGGTTATTATATGAAGTCTATTTGCTGAATTCAAAGGAGACCCGTGTGCAAAACTGCATGTGGTAATTGCAGTCCCAGGGCCATAGTAGCAACCGTAGTCCCAGCAACCACAGTGAGAATGTCCATGTGGAATTGGAGTTGATGAGAGCTCCATCCAGAGGTAGGGTATGCGAACGGATGAGGCATGTCCGGAAAGCAGAAAGGATCTAGCATCTCCATAAAATTGAGTGTGGCTCGACAGAAGGAGCAAGGGAGAGATTGTTAGGTAAGCCTGTGCTTTGCGTAAAAGAATTTCTACTCATGGTAAGTTTGAGTAAACAAATACGTTTTAAGCCTAGATTTAAACACTGAGACTGTGTTTGAGTCCTAATTGGAAGGCTGTTCCATAACTGTGGGGCTTTGTGAGAGAAAGCTCTTCCACCTGCTGTAGCCTTCGCTATTCGAGGTACCGACAAATAGCCTGCACCTTTTGATCTAAGTAGGCGTGGTGGATCATAGAAAACCAAAAGTTCACTTAGATACTGTGGCGCGAGACCATTTAGTGCTTTATAAGTTAATACTAGTATTTTATAATCAATGCGAGATTTCACTGGGACCTAATGCAGTGTGGATAAAATTGGGGTGATGTGGGCGTATCTTCTGGTTCTAGTAAGGACTCTAGCAGCTGCATTCTGGACTAACTGAAGCCGGTTTTTGCACCTACTAGAACAACCAGACAGTAAGGCATTACAGTAATCTAATCTAGAGGTGACAAAAGCATGAACTAATATTTCTGCATCATGTAGTGACAATATATTTCTTAGCAATAATTCTGAGATGAAAGAAGGATATCCTAGTAATATTATCTACATGAGCTTCAAATGAAAGACTGGAGTCAATCATCACACCAAAGTCTTTTACTGCTGCACATGACAAAATGGAAAGATCACCCAGAGTTACCATGTGATCAGAAAGCTTACTTCTAGCTACACGTGGTCTTAGTACAAGTACTTCTGCCTTGTCAGTATTAAGGAAGAGGAAGTTAAGCATCCACCGTCTAATGTCGTTTACACTTTCCTCAACTTTATTAAGCTGCTGTCTGTCATCTGGCTTTGCTGAAACATGCAGCTGTGTATCATCAGCATAACAGTGGAAGCTAATTCCATGTTTACAAATAATTTGACCCAGAGGTAGCATATATAAAGTAAAAAACAGTGGGCCTAAAACAGAACCCAGTGGGATACCTAATTTAACCTCGGTATGCGTGGAGAAGTCTCAATTTACATCTATGAACTGATAACGAAGGGTCAAATAAGACCTGAGCCAGGAGAAGGCCGTCCCCTTAATGCCAACAACTTTTTCTAGTCTATCAAGGAGAATAGTATGATCTATAGTATCAAAAGCTGCACAAAGGTCAAGTAACACAAGCAAGGAGACACAATCCTGATCAGCCACCAGTAGTAGGTCATTTACTACTTTAACCAGTGCTGTCTCTGTGCTATGATGAGGTCTAAACCCCGACTGATACATTTCATGAATGTTGTTCCTATGCAGGTATGAGCATAACTGCTGTGCTACAACTTTTTCTAAGATCTTGGAGAAAAAGGGGAGATTTGATATGGGCCTATAGCTGGAAAGTTGATGGGGTCAAGGTCTTTTTTTTTAATCAGGGGTTTGATAACTGCCAATTTAAATGATTTTGGTACATAGCCAGTGCTAAGGGAAGAAATTATTATATTTAGAAGGGGTTCAATTACTCCAGGACAAATCTGTTTAAAGAAACATGTAGGTAAGGGATCTAGTATACAAGTTGATGATTTTGCTGAAGAGATTAATGAAGCTAGTTCGGTCTCTAATCTAAACGTTGATCAGATAATGCTATATTATTATCGACAGGGTTCGTTATAAAACTGTCTGGTTTTAATTTATTAGCCTGAATTTCACATGTAATATTTTCAACTTTACCAATGAAAAAATTCATGAAATCTTCACTGCTATGTAATGATTGTGATTGTGTGTCTGTTTCTGTGGTGGTTTTATTCCTAGTTAATTTTGCTACAGTATTGAATAGAAATCTCACATTGTTTTTGTTTTCTCCTATTAACAAGGCGAGATAGACTTTTCTAGCATCACTTAGACACAAGGGCGTAACTATTGTATGGACATGGGGGGGGGGGGGGGGGGGGTCCAACGAACTCGGCGGGAGGATATGCAAGTGAATGTAATTTAATGGTCAAAAACTGAAAATGACGTTAGCCTAGCCTACTTCGTGGGTGTGCAAATATCAAAAGTTAATTGATGTTCTTAAGCACAAACCAAGCCATGGTATGATGCCTTCTATACTAAGCTAAGGTCACCTACTATTTAGGTATCTAGTTGCTGACTGTCAGAAAAAAAGCTTGTATGTTCTGCTGCACTTTTCTATGCTTGGCTGCTGTCTCCATTTCTTACAGACTGAGCTGCTAAAATATATCAACAAACTTGATATGGGCGCTGTCACGATTCCCCCTTGAAGCAGCGTGCTCTAAGCGCGAATGCGCGAGCACCTGCTTTTCCGCTGTTGACCGTAGTGACATTGGGACACGTGTGTTTTGTTGATGTTTGTCATGTCTCCTCCCTGTTCCGTCATTGGCTGGGAATTCACGTGGGTCTGAATTGCTCTCAGCTGATAGCAGTTGAGACGCTGATCATGTCGGCATATATAGCGCGTGCCTCCCAGCACACAACGCGGAAGATTAATAAGTCGTAAGTACTAAGTAAATGGTTAGCATAGTCATAGTCATAGTCATAGTCATAGTCATAGTCATAGTCATAGTCATAGTCATAGTCATAGTCATAGTCATAGTCATAGTCATAGTCATAGTCATAGTCATAGTCATAGTCATAGTCAGCGCTGGATTCTCCGCTTCCAGTCCCTCGTTCTAGTTCGTGTCGTTTTGGTTATCGACCTAGATTCCTGCCTAGCCCCGTGTATGCCTGTTTGCCAATCGCCTGACCTCTTGCATGTTTATGGATTACGTTTTGGATCACGTTTGGATTTGTCTGCCTGCCTGTCTCTACAAATAAACAACTGTTGTCCTGCACTTGCATCCGCCTTATCTCTGCTCCATCACGATTTGTGACAGGCGCAACCAAGCGTACAATTGGAAGCAGGAGGCACACACCTATTTTCCTTAACAAACGGAAATATATTAAAAAGGAATAGACATAGATAAATAGAATAGATGAAAAGACAGATCTGTTGGCAGGGTTCATTAAAGGGTCCCCCTTTACTATATAGAAGATATTTTGTACTGTATATTGGGGGGACAGATTGGTATTTCCTCAACATTAGGGGGGACACAACCCCCTCAAAGAATGCGTGGTTACCCCCATGCTTAGAACCTTTCTATAGTTCAGAAGGCTCTCTTTCCAAGCTGTTTGAAATATTACCAATTTGGTTTGTGAGCCATGCCCTTAAACAAGTGGGTGAATATTTGGGAATTAAGCAGCACTGTACAGATCACCCAGCTAGTGGTAGGGAGGTAGAGAGAGAAAATGGGACACTAAAAAACAAATTGGGCAAATGCTGTTCTGAAACAGGCTCAGGGTGGACAAAGGTTTTTCTACGTATGGGCTTAGCCCCTTTGAGATACTGTTTGGGTGACCTCCACATAGGAATTGGGCCTGTGACAGTTGCTCTTCCCTATGCAGCAACATGTGATGATGCTATGTTAAGTTAGTGTGCTACTCTGTCCTCTGCTCTGCACTGTATCCACAAGCAGGTAAAGGCAGCGCTGCCAGCTCCAGCCACGGGTTTGCTGCATGATCTGAAGCCTGGAGAGTGGGTAGTGATCAAGGACTTCATCAGGGCCAAGTGGAACAAACCATGGTGGTCTGGGCCATTCCAGGTCCTCTTCGTCACTCACTCAGCGGTGAAAGGCAACCAGAGAGCCACGTGGGTGCATGTGAGCCATTGTAGGAGAATGCCAGAGCTGAGCAGTGAGCTTGAAACTTTGACAGGAGGACTAGGAAGTGATTCTCTATCAAGAGGCCTCTAGGAGGACCAACATTCACAAGCAATGAAATGCATACACACACCCACACACAACACACTGCACTCAAACATACATTCTCACACCAGTTCCTCATGGTTACACAACACAAGACACCAAGTGGTATCTAGAAGCCTGCAAAATCACGCACACGTAGTTTTTGGAGAAAATGTTGACGACGGGGAAAATGTATTCTTAGGAGGACTGAACTTCGTTGGTGCGTATTATATAGCCACGTGGCCAGGACAGAGGATGCAGGTTTAGATGACATTTGCTACCTCACCTCTTATGCCCCAAAGCTCCCTGACCACAGATTACTGTTGCAGACTAGACACAAATCATTAGATGTTGACCCGCACATCCACTCACACATATAAATCTATTCCTAATCATGCACCCTTATCCTGGTATAGGTAGTATCTGTTAGTAAGCCCTGTCACAAAAATAAACTCATCAGTAGGACCGTTTCCGACAACACTGGGGGTCCAGGTGGTACACCCTTAAGATGGAAAAATAAACCAGAGTGTGATATTGGAGTTTATTGGGTGGAAGACTTATTGATCAACTATGCCAATCACATCGTTGCGGCAGAAAGAGTGCATGACGCACACACTTCTGCCCAAATTTGGTATTTAGCTGATTGTGGCTAAGTGCCTAAGGCGACGTGATTTTTGTGGGTCCCACATAAGCCCACGAAGTTCTTTAGTAGACTATTGCTGCAGATTGGACAACAATTAGTAGTTAAAAGCCTGTATGCCAAGGTATTGGCCGCCTCTTAAACTGTTCTGTATCGCCTTTGGTCATAAGAATCATTGTCAACAGTGCTACCCACATAATGTAACATGTCCCCTCGTCACGCCGACACATAATGGTTATTCTATCATTGAACATATATATATTACATGTTTAGCTCAAGTGCCTCAGAGCACTCTCATTCTTCTATCCTGCTTTCTTCTATCCTGCATTCTTCTATCCTGTATTCATCCTTCTGTAATAAAGAGAGGGCGAGTCTGCGAGTGATGTCTAATTTCCACGACACTGCATTATTTTCTCTGTCGGCAAAGAAATAATGGTGGCCACACAAAATATTGACACTTTGGGCCCAATTTGGACATTTTCACTTAGGGGTGTACTCACTTTTGTTGCCAGTGGTTTAGACATTAATGGCTGTATGTTGAGTTATTTTGAGGGGACAGCAAATTTACACCGTTATACAAGCTGTACACTCACTACTTTACATTGTAGCAAAGTGTCAATTCTTCAGTGTTGTCACATTAAAAGATATAATCAAATATTAACAAAAATGTGAGGGGTGTACTCACTTTTGTGAGATACTGTGTGTATATATATATATATATATATATATATATATATATATATATATATATATATATATATATATATATATATATATATATCAGTGTGTGTGTGTAATACTAAAATAAATAAATGAAATGAATACTTATTTAATAAAATAATAAATACATAGATATATATAATTTTATTTTATTTATTTATTTTAGTTTATATCATATATAAGTATCTATCCCATAGGTTCTTTGCCAGAAATAGAAATGATTAGTTCATCTCTTGAGTCTTCGTGTTCGAATCTTTCGTTCTTCCTGTCACCGACCCATAGGCAATGCACCATGCGATACTGGAAACAGAAATAATTAGTTCATCTCTCAAGTATTCGGGTTTGAGTCGTTTGTTCATCACGTCACAGCCCCACAGCATTCATCCATGGGATGAAAGAAGACTCGAACCCTAAGACTCGAGAGTTGAACTAATCATTTCTGTTTCCAGTGGAACAGACGTGACAAATGTTGTGTGGCAAAAGAACGAACGAAACAACTCAGATCGGGAAGTAAGGTTAACTAACAGACTGCACAGCCTGAAGACACAGCAAAGCTATTAATTAATCATTTCTGTTTCTCATAATTTGACCTTGGCTGCATTAGCATATAGCTTCTTTTTTTATTCCAAATGTGATCAACGTTTGCGTAAGCACTAGGTGTGTTGGGGAATTTAACATGTAACATTTTTATTACATTCTGCTGAAATGAACTAAATGAACAAAATTACTTGTAAAAAGATTCGTTAATTTTGCTGAACGAGATTCAAAGATCCAAGTCAGTAAAATGATCCGAACTTCCAATCACTAAACTGAACCGAACTGACGGATGAACTGGAGAGAGAAAGAGAAGTCGACTGTAAAGCCCGCCTCCCGCAAAAACTGATAGGTTAGTTAGCACAGAGAGACCAATCAGGACGCGCGCTGTGTCACTCTCTCACCATGTCTGTCACTCGCGCTCTCGATTTCTCCAGAGCCCGCCTACCATTAGAAATGACCTCTTTTTGACGTTCGCTCTCTCACTCAAAAAAAAAAAAAAAAAAGATTTCCGGGATATTGTATATAATTTAGGAAGCCGCTATTAAAATCCTTACATAGGCTATCTCCCTTTCTAATCTTTGTATACCCGTTGTTTAACCTGCGACAACGGGTTAACAGCATGGTTAACAACCCCTGGTGGAGGTTGCTCGGAGTGTTTACCGATAGATAGAAATGTCGGTGACGTAATCTCAGTGTGACAATTCTGCGTGCGTTCTACGTCAAAATTATATGCGCTCTTGCAGAGTCACTCCGTGTATTTCGAGTGTAAACAAGAGGTTAGAAGAACAATCTAGAATTTGATGCGAGTTATTCTTATGCGAAGTTTAGTTAATAATTATTGTACGGAGAAACTTGTGTATGTACATAGTACCCATTCTGGCACCATTGAACATTCCAGTGTATTAAAGATGTTTTAATACAGTAACCTCTGAGACTATGAGCTACTTAGCTAGCTAACATTAGCTACTAAAGGGTTTTATTATTATTATTATTATTATTATTATTATTATTATTATTATTATAGGTTACGCCAGAGGCTACAACTGAATGACCAGACTTTGAAAAGCTTCAAGCCTGGAGTCCTTGGAATGTGAGTATTGTGTTTCAGCTATTTGTTTGTTTGGTATAAATGCAAATAGATTCATTACTGTTAACAAAGTGGCGTTAATATTAGCCAGCAGGCTATGTTAGCATTTATCCTCCAACAACTTTTATTATTTTTAGAAACTAACTGTTAGACACATCGATAACTGATTTGAGATATTAAAAAATGGTACTTAAAGCAGAATGTCAAAGAAAAACATGCTATATCGTAACCGAACATGCATTAGCCAAATGCCTGGGTATTTGGGTAAGTAACTAGCAAACTGAAGTTGAAACAGTTAGTGAAACTACATATGGAGTTATGTTTCGCTGTCTGTATTTTAGAATATATTTGTCGAGGTATTTAGCCAAAAGGCTAGTAACCCTGCTTAAACGTAAGTGGTTGCTAGCTGATGGTATTTTTGCCAACATCACATGTGGTGAAACTGTTTGAAAAACATTAGACCCAAAGCGCAAACTCCGGTCTTTAAGCCAAGGGTTCTCGTATTTATTTGGCCACTGACCCCATTTTAATGGACCAGAAGTTCTCTCAGTGCATTATTGTAAATAAGGATGTCACGATACCAAAAATCTAGTACCAATACCACCAAAAGTACACGATACTCGATACCAAAATTTGATACCACGGTGTGGTATAAAAATAAAAAAACTCTCCTGGAGGACATCCTCCTCTGGCTGATACTGGAAAGGGGGGGGTATTTTAGTTATCAAACCCTGTCTGATAATGAGTGGACGTGCACTCGTAAACGCACGCGCACACCCACCCATACTCTGAATGCAAGCATTCATTTAAATTCACTGATATGGTGGCAGACCAAAAAGATTTATTAAAAGCATGAACATGTGAATAATTATTAGTGACATTAGGCTACATTTATCTGTCAGGACAAAAAAAACTTAGACAATCCATACAGGATTTCGCTGTTTATTTCACCAAATAATATGTTTGAGATTTAATGAAGATGTATGTGGATTACCTTAATTTCTACACATAGGAAGAATAAACATGTTGAAATACATGTGTAATTATTTTGAAAATGCAGCCAAAGGACATAACTTAGACATACAGAGATTTTCTTGAATTATGTCAACATTTATTCATTTGTTTGTTTGTTTGTTTATTTATTTATTTATTTATTTATTTAAGTGGTTAGCACCTATTTTACATAATAATTATATGGAGTAGACTGATGTAAAATGCCATGAGCTTCTTTTGGGACATGCTCAAGTACATTTTGGAACAGCATTTTTTTTAGATGAAAAACCACTTTATCCAGATGTTACATGTGAACACAGTCTAACATTTGTTTAGCTACCAAGCCATGTTACATACTAATGTTAGTTCAGTTGAGATCTTTATGTAACGTCAACTAATTCACTTCACTGGTTAACATAACTTAATTCAGTACATGAATATGTATGTAAGTTAGCTAAGTAGCAATTTCTTTAGCTGTAAAATAAGCTACATTAGCTTTTGATATTGTTAACATCCACAAGAATTACTAACAAAAAAACTTTATACTTCATTTATTTTATTGTTGAGGTTTACCTTATCGATGGTTTACAACTTGCTTATCTAAGGTGATTGTTATAACTACCATCCTGAGTTGACTGTACAGAGAAATATTTAATCAACTGTTCGATTAGCTTGATAATTGGCTTGATCAGCATCTGCCACACAAAAAGGCATCCAAATACTGATTGTTGATTGGCAGGTCATTCCTGTTGCCAGCTTACCTTTCCATTTGAGTTCAAGCCACCTCTGTTTTTTGTCTTGTTTTGTTTTTTGTCAGTGCATAGAACACTGTTGATTTTACATTCATTCTGATATGTTGCCTAAATGCATTTTTATGTTCATTCGGCTTAAGGTGCTCCGTAAAAAGCCTTTCTATAGTAGGGAAACCCCTGAACATGAAGATCAGAGAGCTGCTATAGGAGAAACGCAAGCCATTTTGAAGTTGAGAAAGAGGGGCAAATCAATCACAGGCATTTCACAAACATTGGGCATAGCCAATGCAACAATTTGGAGTGTCCTGAAAAAGAAATCACTGGTGTACTAACAACCAGGCATGGAACAGGTCAGCCAAGGAAAACAACAAATGACAGAAACATTGTGAGATCTCTGAAGAGTTAGTGACATCAGCAACAACTTCGATTGGGTAGGGTTGACCGTATCACAGTCCACCTTTTGAAGAAGACTCTGAGAGCAGAAAAATGGAGGCCATACCACAAGATGCAAACCACTCATCAGTAGTAAGAATCAGAAGGCCAGATTGGAATTTGCAAAGAAATATAGAGTGTCACAAAAGTTCTGGAACCAAGATGAACCTCTACCAAAGTGGTGGAAAGCCAACCTGTGGAGAAAGGAAAGATCTTCTCCAGATCAAAAAGATCTGGCATGATTTATCTTGGTTTAATTTTTTATATCACCTCAATTTGCGATTTTAACCGGGGTGGGTAGAGTTTTTATATCTACTGTAACTATATATATTTTTTTATCAATCCTAACTAGAGCTGCAACAACTAATCAATAATAATCGATTATGAAAATAGTTTTCAACAAATCTCATTATTGATTAGTTGGCCTGCGTGGGGGAGATTTACTGATTACGTTACTTCTGTTCAGAAAACACGCTTTGGAGAGTAAATACTAAAGTTGTGTCCCAAATGAAGTACTGTACCCTTGCACTGCGTACTCTACAGTCTAGTGTGTGGATTTTAGAAAGGTAATATCTCAAATATAACACTAGTGGGTTTTTTTTTTTTTTACTAACCGGAAGTATAAGCCACGACGGCGCATGACGTCATCTACACGCCAGCATTAGCAAACACCCAGATTCACGGACAATGACTTTCTTCAGTTTACTTTCTGTCAGCATTACCTTTTATTCCCAACATGACCTCAGTCACCAACAGACGGAGGCAAAATCGTCACGTGACTGAGGAAGAAAGTGTTTAACCTCCAAGTTCTCTAAGGGGAGCATTTTAAACACTGTGGAAATCAAACTGATGCACGAGGACAAACTTATGTTTATATCCGAAATGCTCCACTGTGTGCAAGGGGCAGGGGAAACTGGTACAAGCTGCTTAAAAGGTTTAGTTTAATTTAAGTTTATTGTCGTCATATGCTGTATTTGCGCACTTGCATTGTAAATTCTGTTGTTTATTATAACGGAAGTGATGTGTTAATAACGAGGCCGCGTTGCTGATCATGCACGATGCAGACGCAGTGATGCAGAGTGTAGCGCGAGTAAGATCTGTAAGGTCTAATTAAAACACTATGATCAAAAGTTAAATAATACTCCTAAAAGCAGTGAGTAACAGAAACCACAAGGTGCAGTGAAAGTGCGTTTTTATTATTAATATAGGACTGTAGTTTAATTCGATGCTTTTTGTGCATCCATAAAAATAATGCATAAATACTATAAAATTATATTATATTATATTATATATATATATTATATATATATATTATATATATATATATATATATATATATATATATATATATATATATATATATATATATACACACACACACATACACACACACAGTGTCTCACAAAAGTGAGTACACCCCTCACATTTTTGTAAATATTTTATTATATCTTTTCATGTGACAACACTGAAGAAATTACACTTTGCTACAATGTAAAGTAGTGAGTGTACAGATTGTGTAACAGTGTAAATTTTCTGTCCCCTCAAAATAACTCAACACACAAAAGTGAGTACACCCCTAAGTGAAAATGTCCAAATTGGGCCCAATTAGCCATTTTCCCTCCCCGGTTTCAACTGCAAGATTTAAGCTATTAGAAGTTTTATCAGCTGGTCAGTTATACCTTTGGTTGTTACTTTGACTGTTCCCCCAGTTCTGAGGCCCTGTAAGGCACCACCATGGACACTGTGAAGAAGGGAGAGAAAGATTGTGAGGAGGAAACACTACAGACTGCCTTTAAAAAGCTACGTGTGGATGCTGAAAGGTATCTTATTAATTCCGCTTTGTTTAAAATGTATTCTAAGGATCATAATAGTAAAACACATCATGCAATTTTTTTTTTTTTTTTTTTTTTTTTTTTAAACATTTAGATTACAAATTCCAGAAGTGTGAAAAATTGTAAATGTAGTTTTTTTTTTTTTTTGAAAAAACATTACTCCAATCAAGAATACAATGCATACCATACACTGAATGTCTAAGTATTCATTTAACTGAATAAGCATAGACTATGCAAACTCAGCTTAACCAGAATGGGAGAATCATTCTTGGTAAAGTTCAACAGAAATTGTGCCAAAACCTGCAATCCTGGTTGGCATAACTGTTAGCAAGATAAACTAGGAATGTTTTCTAAGAAGTAATAATAATAGACTAAAGAAAAAATCTCTGACTTAGAGAAAATATTGTGGGTTTTACTGTTTGTTTTGGAGAACTTTGTGGTGAGAGGATTTGTTCCAGTATATATGTTCTGCTCATTGAGCACCTGTATCTTGCTAGTTCTGTGGCTGCATTGCGTGGGAGCGAGACTTTGGCACCCAGAGCCGGAACCCGAGTCAGCACAGATGGAACGAAACCCAAAATCACTTCCCCTAAAGAGAACTGGCATGGGTAAGATACCTGCTATGTCATTTTTCTTGGCTCTCACATAAGGCTGTATCTGTCTACCTGTCTCTCTTAAGTATATGCATAATGCCTGCTGTATAATACTTGTTTCTTTGTCTCCAAATTAACTAAATTTAGTCCAGGTGGAGCCCCTGTTGTTTGGTTATTCTTAATCAATTCCCCCCATATTAAATTAGCTTTGTTTAAATAAGAGTTTATATTACTGCTCTTTAGCATATTGTCTTTCTGAAGTCTAGTAATTGGGTTTCTGTTTTTGAGTAAATTACAAATAAATTAGTAAATACATGTTCCAGTCTATTTTACTGTGTAAAAAAGTATGTAAATACTATAGTATCCTATGGCATACCATGAAATACAGTTATGTACATTTTTTAATGGATCCCATGACTGAATTTTGATATTCATCTTTTGAAAAAAATTGAATAGGAGTAGCACACTGCAATATTTTTTTTCTCTTTTCTCTTCTTCTTAACATTTAGGTAGAAGCATTTGTCTTCCACTAGGCCAGCACATTTAATTTTATAAAATCCTTTTTACTGTGTTTCACATTTACATACAGATGCAGTCGAAAGTCCTCCAGGGGCTTAACAAGAAACCAGAGACGGAGAAGGTCCAAGTCTCCAATCCTACACCCGCCCAAATTCACCTACTGTAGCTCTAAAATGCAATTCAAACACAAGAGCCCCACAGAGCTGGAGGACACCAGCACCTCCCTGCTTGTTCCTGCTAAGAAGGAGCTTTTGTCCTCCCGTGCCCATTCACCCATCTTTGGTTCCATGGGTTATGACTCCAATATCACTTTGGAAAGCAAGATTTCCCCTCTGAACAGAGTGGCAACCTTTGGCAATGAGAACAAGTCGGAGGGAAAGGATGAAAGGACCAACATTTCTTTAGAGGAGGCTCAAGCTCCAGCAGCTGACTTTAAGTCTCTGTGCCAGCTCCAGGAGAGTGGTGTGTGCCAATGCACCAGCTGGCATGGCATGGAGGTCTACTCATTCACTGGCCTGCGTGATGTCATTTCTGAATGTGAAATGAAGCTGCCCAGCTCTTCAGATGCACCTCAGAACACCAGAACAGTGAATGGATCATCAGTGTCCACGTCACCACGCTCCTGCTCCGAACAGGCACGTGTGTATGTGGATGACATCACTATAGAAGATCTCTCGGGCTACATGGAGTATTATCTCTACATCCCTAAAAAGATGTCGCACATGGCTGAAATGATGTACACTTAAGCAAATAATAATTTTGAGGTACACAAAATTGGTTTAACAAAAAATCTGCAAGCCGATGCACATAGTACATGAGGAGATTAAAGATAAGCAGTGGGGCACATATATTATAAAAGATGGGACTGTTTATTGAAAATGAGTAGGCATGAAGTTATTAGGAATGAAGTGGTAATGATTTCCAGGTCTTTTCCCCCTCTATTTTTCAGTGTTCCATTGTTCAATAGACTAACACTCAGTGAGATTTGTCTACTGTCTTTTTTTTCTTCTTTTCTTTCTGATTATTTTTCTGTTTCACATGCCATGCTGCCAAGGTTCTGTTGCAGGAATTGCAGGGTTTGATTTTATGTGGCATTTTTGCATATACCAATAATCATCATGATCGCCTTCTTTAAATTGTAATAAAACACTCTTGTTAAAGGAGGGTGTTGGTTATAGACATTTGTCTATTTTGCTTTTTGATTTCCATTTCCAGTTTTCTGTTCCAGGGAGCAGGATTGAAAAAATTTGTGAAAAAAAAAAAAAAAAAAAGGTTGAGCCAAATGTGCCTGCCAATATGCCTGTTACAAAAAAAAAAAAATTCCACAGTTTTTATAAAAATCCAGTCTTATTTGAAATAGTCTCACTTAAAATAGCCATACAGGCCATTCAGCTTGTTAGTTATTGCAGTGGATATAAAAAGTCTACACTTCCCTGTTAAAATGGCAGGTTTTTGTGATGTAAAAAAAAATAATAATAAAACCAAGATAAATCAGGTCAGAAGTTTTTTTCACTCAACGTGAAATTACAACATATAAAATTACGTGAAAAACAAACATTTTAGGAGGAAAAAAAACACATTAACCTTGTTACATAAATGTGCATGTCCTTTTATAATTGGGGATGTGGCTATTTTCAGAATGAACCAATCACATTCAATCTCATGTTCAAAAGTAATTATCATACAGCTGTCATCAATTAAGTTATTATAACCCCAAATAAAAATCAGATGTTTCTGTAGCATTTTCTTGAGGTCTTTTGGTTTCATCTGACTGCCGAAGCCATGATCCACAAAGAGCTTACAAAGTCCCTGCAGGGTCTTAGTCAGTACGTTTACATGAACAATAATCCGATATTAACCCGATTAAGATAATGCCCGGATTAAGAAACTACCATGTAAACAATGTGTGCAGTTAATCGATGTATGTTCTGTAACATGTAAAACGGAAACATGAAAGGAATATTCTAAAAACAACTCATGTAAAACACCTTAAAAACAATATTGTCTTATTCAGAATAAGGTCAATAATTAGATCACTGCTGTCCATGTAAACGTAGTCATTGTCGAAAGGAATTGATCAGGCGAGAGGTATAAAAAAAAAATTAAACGTTAGGTGTACTATGGAACACCATGAAGACCATCATCAACAAGTGGAGAACATGGAGCACCACAGCATCACCACCAAGAGCAGGACATCCCTCAAAAATTTATAAAAGGACCAGACAAAAACTTAACAGGGAGGCTGGCAAAACTATTGCACATTATATAAGGGTATAGGATCTTATAAGATCATTAATGTTCTTTCCTTACATGATTTTAGCGACAGCATTGTGCCAGTATGTACAACATCTTGCAAAACATTTACAGTGAGGGAAAAAAGTATTTGATCCCCTGCTGATTTTGTACATTTGCCCACTGACAAAGAAATGATCAGTCTATAATTTTAAATGGTAGGTTTATTTGAACAGTGAGAAACAGAATAACAAAAAAAATCCAGAAAAACGCATGTCAAAAATGTTATAAATTGATTTGCATTTTAATGAGGGAAATAAGTATTTGACCCCCTCTCAATCAGAAAGATTTCTGGCTCCCAGGTGTCTTTTCTACAGGTAACGAGCTGAGATTAGGAACACACTCTTAAAGGGAGTGCTCCTAATCTCAGCTTGTTACCTATATAAAAGACACCTGTCCACAGAAGAAATCAATCAGATTCCAAACTCTCCACCATGGCCAAGACCAAAGAGCTCTCCAAGGATGTCAGGGACAAGATTGTAGACCTACACAAGTCTGGAATGGGCTACAAGACCATTGCCAAGCAGCTTGGTGAGAAGGTGACAACAGTTGGTGTGATTATTCGCAAATGGAAGAAACACAAAAGAACTGTCAATCTCCCTCGGCCTGGGGCTCCATGCAAGATCTCACCTCGTGGAGTTGCAATGATCATGAGAACAGTGAGGAATCAGCCCAGAACTACACGGGAGGATCTTGTCAATGATCTCAAGGCAGCTGGGACCATAGTCACCAAGAAAACAATTGGTAACATACTACGCCGTGAAGGACTGAAATCCTGCAGCACCCGCAAAGTCCGCTGCTCAAGAAAGCACATATACATGCCCGTCTGAGGTTTGCCAATGAACATCTGAATGATTCAGAGGACAACTGGGTGAAAGTGTTGTGGTTAGATGAGACCAAAATGGAGCTCTTTGGCATCAACTCAACTCGCCGTGTTTGGAGGAGGAGGAATGCTGCCTATGACCCCAAGAACACCATCCCCACCGTCAAACATGGAGGTGGAAACATTATGCTTTGGGGGTGTTTTTCTGCTAAGGGGACAGGACAACTTCACCGCATCAAAAGGGACGATGGACGGGGCCATGTACCGTCAAATCTTGGGTGAGAACCTCCTTCCCTCAGCCAGGGCATTGAAAATGGGTCGTGGATGGGTATTCCAGCATGACAATGACCCAAAACACATGGCCAAGGCAACAAAGGAGTGGCTCAAGAAGAAGCACATTAAGGTCCTGGAGTGGCCTAGCCAGTCTCCAGACATTAATCCCATAGAAAATCTGTGGAGGGAGCTGAAGGTTCGAGTTGCCAAACGTCAGCCTCGAAACCTTAATGACTTGGAGAAGATCTGCAAAGAGGAGTGGGACAAAATCCCTCCTGAGATGTGTGCAAACCTGGTGGCCAACTGCAAGAAACGTCTGACCTCTGTGATTGCCAACAAGGGTTTTGCCACCAAGTACTAAGTCATGTTTTGCAGAGGGGTCAAATACTTATTTCCCTCATTAAAATGCAAATCAATTTCTAACATTTTTGACATGCGTTTTTCTGGATTTTCTTGCTGTTATTCTGTCTCTCACTGTTCAAATAAATCTACCATTAAAATTATAGACTGATCATTTCTTTGTCAGTGGGCAAACGTACAAAATCAGCAGGGGATCAAATACTTTTTTCCCCTCACTGTAGGACCAATAGAATAATACTAGTTGTCCAATAGTTAAAACAGAGGCTCACAAACATTTTGCAGCAAGGGACACCCTTTAACTGTCAAACTATACTCCACAAAACCCCTCAACAGACATTTGTCATTTGAATATTAGATATTACATAACCCTGGCAAAAATTATGGAATCATCACACTTGGAGCATGTTCACCGAAGTACATTTTGTACTTCGTAGCAAATAAACTAATCAAAAATATAACGCAAAACAATTTCTGTTTAATAGCTGAACACTCTGGCTTCATGAAACAAACAAATTAAATAATTTTAATTAATGGTGTATTTTTTTCCTGATCAAGTAGATGAAAAAAAATATGGAATCACTCACTGTTGACGAAAAAATGATAGAATCATCATTTGAAAAAAAAAAAAAAAAAAAAAAAAAAAAAAAATCACAATTAGTACTTTGTTGCTCTGCCTCTGGCTTTTATGATTGCCTGAATTCTTTGAGGCATGGACTTCACTAATGAAAAACAACATTCCCCATGAAGCTGGTTCCAACTTTATAGAATAGCAGTTGACAGATCATCTTTGCAGGATGGAGCCTTGTCATTGACCAATTTTATAAATTTCCACCATACATCTTCAAATGGATTGAGATCTAGACTGTTTGCCATGTCATTGAGTTGATCTGCTTTTCCTGAAGAAAACCTTTAACACTTTTCTCTGTGGCAAGATGTATCATCCTGATAATTGACTGCATCAACACCAAACCTATTTTCTATTGATGGAATGAGAAAAGTGTCCAAAATTTCAGTGTACATTTGTGCAGTGTATTACTGAGGTAATGATTGCCATCTCTCCTGGTCTTTTACCTGACATGCAACCCCATAATATAGATGAGTGGGGAAAATGTATTATTTTCTTCAGGCAGTCATCTTTATATGTTTCATTAGAACGGTACCAGACAAAAGTTCCAGAATCATCTCCTTGGCCAATGCAGATTAGTGATTCTTCTCTTTAGCCCAATGTAACCTTGTTTTCTTCTCTTTAGGTGTTAGTGCTGGTTTTCATTTGGCTTTTCTATATATAAATCCCATTTCATTCAGCCAATTTCTTACAGTTCTGTCACAAACATGGACTCCTGTTTCTGCCCATTTGTTTTGATGTGTATTTTTTTATTTTCAAGCCATATTGCTTTGAATTTTCTATCCTGAGGCATTGACATCTTCCTTGGTCTACCCGTATGTTTTCCTTTTATAACCTTTCCATTTTGTATATACTTGCACCAGATTTCAGAGACAGCTGGCTGGGAACAACCAATATCTTTTGCCACACTCCATGTTGGATTATCTTCTTGAAGAAGTTTCATAATCGTTTCCATTTTTCAACTGACAGCTCTCTTGTTGGGGCCATGTTTCCTTTCAAAAAGTCCAAGAGCTCATGAAGGTCTGTAAGCACTCTCTTTTTAACTGCAGACTAATTTCCATTTTTAGGCTTTAGATTTTAGCTGATATTTGTTTTAGAAATGCAAATTACAAGGTGATTCCATATGTTTCTCCTCAACATTGAGTGATTCCATATTTTTTTGCCTCTACTTGATCTGGGAAAAATTTGGCATTAATTAAAATAATTCAATTTAATTTGTCTGAGGTATGTTTCAGTCATATCTGTGATTTGTTTATTTGCTACAAAGTACAAAACCTGGGTGAACATCCTCTAAGTATGTTGATTCTATAATTTTTGTCAGGGGTTGTATATGTCCAAACCTTCCCTTACTGAAATAAACTTAAATCAACCTTGGAGTACTTTATCAAATATTGGTCAGCATAATGCAGCCTCTTCTGCAGTGTGTGTGTTACATGGTGGTGAGATATATTACATTATCTGCAAGTAAACTAAAATAGGATTATATAATTATTATTCCTCAAGTCACCACAAGGCTGCAGTACTTACTCATTCACTGTTTGCTAGGTTCGAGTTGCCAAACGTCAGCCTCGAAACCTTAATGACTTGGAGAAGATCTGCAAAGAGGAGTGGGACAAAATCCCTCCTGAGATGTGTGCAAACCTGGTGGCCAACTGCAAGAAACGTCTGACCTCTGTGATTGCCAACAAGGGTTTTGCCACCAAGTACTAAGTCATGTTTTGCAGAGGGGTCAAATACTTATTTCCCTCATTAAAATGCAAATCAATTTCTAACATTTTTGACATGCGTTTTTCTGGATTTTCTTGCTGTTATTCTGTCTCTCACTGTTCAAATAAATCTACCATTAAAATTATAGACTGATCATTTCTTTGTCAGTGGGCAAACGTACAAAATCAGCAGGGGATCAAATACTTTTTTCCCCTCACTGTAGGACCAATAGAATAATACTAGTTGTCCAATAGTTAAAACAGAGGCTCACAAACATTTTGCAGCAAGGGACACCCTTTAACTGTCAAACTATACTCCACAAAACCCCTCAACAGACATTTGTCATTTGAATATTAGATATTACATAACCCTGGCAAAAATTATGGAATCATCACACTTGGAGCATGTTCACCGAAGTACATTTTGTACTTCGTAGCAAATAAACTAATCAAAAATATAACGCAAAACAATTTCTGTTTAATAGCTGAACACTCTGGCTTCATGAAACAAACAAATTAAATAATTTTAATTAATGGTGTATTTTTTTCCTGATCAAGTAGATGAAAAAAAATATGGAATCACTCACTGTTGACGAAAAAATGATAGAATCATCATTTGAAAAAAAAAAAAAAAAAAAAAAAAAAAAAATCACAATTAGTACTTTGTTGCTCTGCCTCTGGCTTTTATGATTGCCTGAATTCTTTGAGGCATGGACTTCACTAATGAAAAACAACATTCCCCATGAAGCTGGTTCCAACTTTATAGAATAGCAGTTGACAGATCATCTTTGCAGGATGGAGCCTTGTCATTGACCAATTTTATAAATTTCCACCATACATCTTCAAATGGATTGAGATCTAGACTGTTTGCCATGTCATTGAGTTGATCTGCTTTTCCTGAAGAAAACCTTTAACACTTTTCTCTGTGGCAAGATGTATCATCCTGATAATTGACTGCATCAACACCAAACCTATTTTCTATTGATGGAATGAGAAAAGTGTCCAAAATTTCAGTGTACATTTGTGCAGTGTATTACTGAGGTAATGATTGCCATCTCTCCTGGTCTTTTACCTGACATGCAACCCCATAATATAGATGAGTGGGGAAAATGTATTATTTTCTTCAGGCAGTCATCTTTATATGTTTCATTAGAACGGTACCAGACAAAAGTTCCAGAATCATCTCCTTGGCCAATGCAGATTAGTGATTCTTCTCTTTAGCCCAATGTAACCTTGTTTTCTTCTCTTTAGGTGTTAGTGCTGGTTTTCATTTGGCTTTTCTATATATAAATCCCATTTCATTCAGC